>NC_079440.1:26921711-26959211 GCF_903798145.1 Danio aesculapii | reverse complement strand
CAGCTATTAAGGTGAACACAAAATGCAGTTTGTGGGATTCTCCTGTTGCATAAGCGTGCTGTAACAGCAGGACAGCAGCTGTGGACATAAGTGTGTGTTTTGCTTTATTAATAGACTTCATCGTTAAGAAATGTATGGATTCCCTCTATATTTAAAGTTAAGGAGAGTACTATGTTATTACATTTTGATTGGCTATTTATTTGTATTCAGCTGGAGCTAGATGGAGAGCAAGTGACTTTACCCAACCTGGAAGGAATAATCGTGTGTAACATCGGCAACTGGGGTGGTGGCTGTAGACTCTGGGAAGGAATGGGAGATGAACCTTATCCTCCTACCCGGTAAGAATGCAGATCTACAGACTTATAAATACCTTTGACTTTGTAAAAACACAGACACAAAACCTATAGATCTATATCATAGTAGAATGTCATTTAAAAATACTGCTGGTTTAATATTTTCTTTCTTCAGTGTTGATGATGGTTTATTAGAGGTTGTCGGGGTGTATGGCTCATTCCACTGTGCACAAATCCAGGTGAAACTGGCCAATCCTGTGAGGCTGGGACAGGCACATACAGTCCGGGTGAGAGCATAAGCATGTTCTTTATTGAAACGGCATTAATTTTGTGAAAAACCAGTGACAATATTCGGTAATACTTTAGTTTGGGTCACAATTCACGGTATTAAGAAACCATTAACTAGCACTACTAGCTTAATAAACTACTTATTAGCTGTTTATTAATAGTTAGTAAGGTAGAAGATGGGTTTAGGGTAGGATTGGGGATGCAGAATAGACCATTTCAATGTGGTCATGTTGTTGGCCCATGAACTTTTCCTGCTTGTTATCAAACTCTTTCTTAACTTTAACAAAAGAGAATTCAATCATAACTTAATGTTAAAACAGCTATCATAACATTATTGATCGTTATGTTGCTCTTTTTGGATTCTTGGAAGCTATACAAATTAAAAATGTAAAACAGGAAGTACATTGGGACCATTGATTTTGTTTACATCCCTCAAAGTGGCTACTTTATAACTACTAACAATATTCACCCAATATTCACTGCTCAGTGCCATTCAGAATGCTATTGCGGTTTTAGGTGTTGGATGTTTTTTTTTTTGTATATTGTCAGTACACAATAACTTACAAAAAACATGATGTATATGTTTGCAATTATTTCTGTGTGGAGTTTGCATGGTCTCCCCGTGTTCGTGTAGGTTTCCTCCGGGTGCTCCGGTTTCCCCCACAGTCCAAAGACAAGTGGTATAAGTTAATTGAATAAACTAAATTTGACGTAGTGTATCTGTGTGAATGAGTGTGTATGGATGTTTCCCAGTACTGGGTTGCAGCTGGAAGGGCATCCTCTGTGTAAAACATATGCTGGATAAGTTGGCGGCTTGTTTCCGCTGTGGCGATCCCTGATAAATAAAGTGACCGAGGGAAATGAATGAATGCTTGCAATTGCTGGATCACTTGTATCATTTAAATGACAACTAAGAACTGATCCCACGATCAGGTGTACCCCTGTGAACAAAACCAGAACCTCTCTTCTATTCCCCACCTCACCACACGACAACCCCAAAACATTATCAATTCTGAGCGTGCCTCACACAGGTGAGTGGGCTTGACAAACCACCTGTAGAAAACACACTCTATCATCTCTCTGACACTTTTTTTGACCAGTTTTGCACTGTGCATTTATGAAGTGTACTTCACACAGATAAGTAGGCTTGACAAAGCACTCTTCTCTAGCTCTCTGAAAAACAAACAAAAACAAAACTACCCTAGCACCTAATTCAATAAGCACTGAAGGCTGGTTTATACTTCTGCATTAAGTGCATACGTATGGTCCGGCACAACCTTCGTGCGGTCGCATAGCCCTCGCGTTTGTGATTGGTCAGCTTGGTAGCGCTGATGAGTGTGGGCAGGGGTGAGAGCCGCGTGAACCGGTTGAAGCGAGTATTTACAAGTGTCGAGTCCTGTGAAAGAGCTCCAGGTGGAAACTGTTGCTTTTGTGTTTACCAGCATCTGCTGGTTCCTGCCTCAGAATAAGCGAGTTTTAGCTACTTTGTACATTAAGGTAGCGTTTTAGAGAAAAACAAAACACCAGCGAAAAACTCGATACAGAGGAACATAAAAAACCTACTGCCAGCTAGCGTTTCAGAGCAACACAAACACCGCACAGAAGTATAAATGCACGACTACATGCGCCATGGGTCACGGTCAAGTATAAACCAGGCTTAACAGTTCCTTAACAGCACTTGTGTGTATTGCCTTTTCTTGTTGAATTGCTGAACTCCTCCTTAACTATAAGTTGCTTTGGACAAGGGCTTCTGCCAAATGTAAATGATATGCAGTTGGGAAGATGTAATGTTTGTACCGCAAAAGATAAACATTCTGTGGTCTTTTGTTGACCCAGCTTGTCTATTAACAATAAAAGTGTCAAACCGCAATGCTAAACATACTATAACAACTGAAAAGCACATTGGATGAAAAAAATCTGAGGCTTCAGGTTTTTATTATAAATGTTTTAAATGCCATTTTCAGCATTGGTGCTGTCAAATGTTTACACAAGTATTTTGTATTGCTGATGTCAACAAATATCAAATAAAGTGATTGGTGTTTGTACATTTGATCCATGATGACTTAATCCATCAGTCCCCAGTAGTGACAAAGAGCATAGAATCACCAAGAGGCGACACTTCAGTGCGATTTGGGAAACAGCCACTAGAATGAAAATTCCAATAGAACAACAGCATATTATAAGTCTGTAAAATAAACTATTAAAAGTGCTGATGATTGTCTTAGTAATTGTTGTGTTGTCGTCTTTTAGGTTGTATCTCAGCTTTAATGCGCTTTTTAAATAAATAAATACAAAACAAAGCAGCTGCTTGCCATCTCGACGGCAATAAGATCCAATGGACCATTGGCGCTGCTGTTGCAATGGAACATTCTATTGAGTGTCCCCTCTTGGTGATTCTAAGCTCTTTGGTAGTGATGACACCAGTTTTTATGTCAAGTCATTCAGTTTGTGCATTTTTCAGAATTATTACTCTTTAAGGCAAGGCACGTTTATTTATATAGCACATTTCATACACAGTGGCAATTCAAAGTGCTTTACATAAATAGGAATAAAAGAGACAAGTTTAAATAAAATAAAAACAAATAACATAAAAACAGATAAAAATAGTATCATATTTTTTTCACTTTATTCTGGGACTTCCCCGTTCCGGTTGATCACCCCACCCTCTGTGGACTTATTCCGTACCTATTTAAGTGTACTACGTTTAAATAAGGGAAATGTTATTGTATGCACCTTTAAAGTCAACAAGATATCAAAAATCTCATTTGAGAAGCCATTTTACAAATATAATATCAGATGAGGGAAGAAAAGACAGCCAGCATTTTTATCCATTCCAACAATTTAGACTGTCCCACAACAAGCAACAGAAAAATGAAAACCTGATTATTATTCTTTGTTTTTTGTGGCAGCTGGTATTGAAGAGTTCTCGGATGCCAATGCAGGTGGATGGAGAGCCGTGGGCTCAGGGTCCATGCACTATAACCATTACTCATAAGACCCAGGCCCTTATGCTTTACCACAGTGCAGAACAAACAGATGATGATGATTCCAGTGCTTCAGAGGTTGAAGATCACATCGACACATCCAACAATGCACCGCAAACCGAGTCTCCGTAAGGCTGTAATCACAGTTTTTTTCCACCCCAGATAGTAGGATGGACGACACCCTAATGTGACAAGTGTCTGTAGATATACATAAAGTGCACGTGCCGCTCTACTAATAACATCTGCAGTGATTATTATTGATGACAGTTTTAAGCCCATTCGCTCTTAAGCATAAAAGAGATTAAAGAGTTCAGCCAAAAGTGAAAAATTGCTGTTATTTTAGTAGCTCTCTTTCCATTCAAGATAGCCAAATATATGTATATAACCGTTTCTTTTTTATGTCAGTAGAGCATAGTAAAAACTTTCAGCTGAATCCTTGATTTTTGATCATTCACACTTTGAAAAAGTAATAAAAAGGCAAAACGAAACCGTATGTTACATTATTATCTTTAATCCAGTTTCTGCAAATTGCACATTCCCATTAGGACGTAATGATTTTGTTTTTATTTTAAATCAGTTTTTAGGAAACTCCCGAAGTGTGGCAATAAATTACTTTTTGTGAATCACCAAGGCACTGTGATTTCAGCTAAAAGTCTTCTTTAATGTTCTACTAAACAACGCAAATTAACACAAGTTTGGGGGGAGAGTCATCACTGTATGCCCCCTCTAAATGAGCTCCAGGAGTTCTTGAACTCTCCATATAAAAGACATAGATTTGTATATATTGTTTGTCCTAGGGATTATTACCCCAATGATCTGCGGCTCAGTGGCTCAGGTATTTGCCCTTTATGATACAAAATCTTAAATCTTATTTAGCTGTAAGCAAAGCTCAGGCAATCATTGAAACAATTCAATGGAGAATGTTACACAGAAAAATGCTAAGATATGAATGTTTTGCACTAATGTTGAGTGCCATAGGCTTGAGTGCATACGACTCTCTGCAGAACGTTTGTATTTGAGTTGTCTAAGTGAAGCTGTGCAATAATTTTATTTCTATGTTTTGTGAAAGATATTTGCACTGAGTAGATTTTAGATGGATGTGCCATTTATATTTTTTTATCTCTATTTCATCGAAGTCAAATCTTTCAGAGCACTGATTAATATATCATTCATTTATTATTTTCTTTTTCCTGAGTGTGATGATGTTTGCATATTTTGATTATTAGAGATTTTGTTGTTTAGATATTGAATCTCTTCCATTCTGTAGTAATTTGTTGTTATAGTTTTTTTAAATGTACTTTGATAAAATCACTTTATTTTCCTTAAGCATAACCATCCTAATCGGTTTTTTGAATTTCCAAGGTTTTCTGTTTTCAGTGCATCTGTAGTTTCCCCTTCTTTCATCACCACCTAATCCTTTGGTGTCTGAGGCCAGTTCATCATATCATTGAGTCTCATTGATGACTTACCAATGATTTGGACGGCTGTATTTGACATGATCTCTTGATAAACTGTCAGGACAAGAGTTAATATGTTTTGTCATGAAGTCATTTACTCATTTAATCAAATCGAGATTTATAAATCTCCTATTGGTATGTGGGAACACATTTTTCACATGACCCAACCTTGCTGTAAGTGATAAATCATGGTTTTTCTAATGTACTTTATTGAATGGCTTTCAAGAGACAAGACTGCAACACAAAGAAAAATGTTTGTGTGTGTGTGTATATATACAGTGTTGGGGGTAACACATTACAAGTAACGTGAGTTACGTTATATTACTTTTCTAAAAAATGAAGTAATAATGTTTGAGTTATTTTTTTAAATGTAACTGGATTTACTTTTTAGATGAATTAATTCGCTTTTAAAAATAATTTGCTAAATTAAAATGAGTGTAATCATGTTGAATCATATTCAATGAGAGAATTAGCTCACCGTGGGAACACACAGAAACCAAGATGGCAGAGCCTTACATTTCTGTGACGGAAGTATTCTCATTTTGAACACATAGAAGACAAGGGGTTTGTCTCAGTGGACAGTGATTTTACTGAACTAATAATACTGAACTAATTATTAACTAGGTTAATTAGATTAAATAGGCAGGTTAGGGTAATTGGGCAAGTTATTGTATAATGATGGTTTGTTCTGTAGACTATGGAAAAATATATAGCTTAAAGGGGCTAATAATTTTGACGTTAAAATGGCTTTTAAAAAAATTAAAAACTAACAAAAACAAACAACAACAACAAAATAATCCAGCTTCTGCAAACCAAATGCCTTAATTGTTCATCAACAGAAAATTAAGCAGTTTGTTGGTTTGGCGTTTTCAAGTGTGTTGACACAATAACTGTCCAACGTTCAAAGTTTACCTATAATTGTGTCATGAAACGACAATGATCACAAGCACACCAGCAAATCTCCCAAGAGAACAGCTGAAAGTTAAGTAAAATAATGGTGTTGCAATAGTCTGGTTAAAGTCCAGACCTCATCCTGACTGTCTGTGGAGAGAGCTGTGCAAAACAACTTCAAAACTCCTCAAGAATTAAGACTGATAAGCTCATTTAGAAATGATTACTTCCAAGTAATTCCAAAAGTGGATCTATACAAATATCTGATTCATATGGCGAATCAAGTTTGGCACCAGTGGCTTTTTCGATCTTAACTTTATTTTTGTTGAATAAATAATGCCATGGTGCGGGATGTCATGATGTTGTTCATCGGTTTTTATTTTTTTATTTTTAAGACCTTTCAAGTATCATATATACGTTGTATTATTATTATTATTATTATGTCCTGATATGGAAAACCATGAACTTCTTAAAATTGTTTGTCATCAGTTGAACATTGAAACATAGGCTGCTCTGTTTTATCATAAAAAGGTTTGGCAATGTCTGAAAACAAATGCTTGCTTACCTTGAGATTTGTTTTTTGCTTTTTGAACTAAAGTGTTTATATTATTTTGGGTTTCAGAACATTGTACTAAATTCACAAATAAGTATAAATACTGAAGCAGAGTATGTAATGAAAACCCTTTCTTTAAAACTTTAATAGCACTTTCCAAAAGCATGTCTCGAAGTTTGTCAAAAGAACATGATTCTCAGTGGGAATCTGCTGATTTATCATTTTAATAATTTGGGAGCATGTGGGTAATGCATTACAAATAACACGAGTTACATAATATAACTTTTCTAAGTAACAAGTAACTCATTACTTTAAAAAATAAGTAATATTTTGAGTTGCTTTTTTGTGCAATTAATTTGCTTTTAAAAATATATACTGCTGAATTAAAATTTAATGAGAGAATGCACTCAGTGGGAACAGACAGAAATGAAGAGGGTAGAGTGCACCAAAGAAAAAGAAAAAGTGGAACTTGTGAATGGACAGTGATTTTACTTAACTAATTACACAGAAAATATAAAAGTAGCAAACATGTTGCTTTAAATTGTCATTAATCTGTATATATACAGTTGAAGTCAGAATTATTAGCCCCTCTTTGATTTTTTTTCTCCTTTTTAAATATTTCCCAAATTATGTTTAACAGAGCAAGGAAATTTTCACAGTATGTCTGATAATCCTTTTTGTTCAGAAGAAAGTCCTATTTGTTTTATTTCAACTAGAATAAAAGCAAGTTTTAATTTTTTTTTAAACCATTTTTATGGTCAAAATTATTAGCCCCTTTTGTTTTTGATAGTCTACAGAAATAAACTATACATAGTCATTATACAATAACTTGCCTAGTTACCCTATCCTGCCTAGTTAACCTTATTAACCTAGTTAAGTCTTTAAATGTCACTTTAAGCTGTATAGAATTGTCTTGAAAAATATCTAGTCAAATGTTTATAAAATAAATCAGTTATTAGAAATGACTTATTAAAACTATTATGTTTAGAAATGTGTTGAAAAAATCTCTCAGTTAAACAGAAATTAGGGGGAAAAACAAAACAGGGGTCTTATAATTCTGACTTCAACTGTATATATGGCATGTATAGCTCTGGGCCCAGGAAGTTCCCTAAAGATAAAACTATGCTGTATTATTATTTTTTGATGTGTTTTTATAAAGATAAAGGTTATAGTGTATTGTTAATAAAAAAAACCTGCTAGAAAAAAAAATGTGATCAAGCCTCAGCCAGCTAAGAAATGGTAACTCAAAAGTAACGTAACACATTACTTTCCATAATAAATTAACTAAGTAACACAACTAGGTTTTTTTGCAGAGTAACTCAATATTGTAATGCATTACTTTTAAAGTAACTTTCCGCACCACTGTTTGGGAGTGTTACAAAAATTGCTAAGGGTAGAAGATTGTAATATTTCTTTATATGTTGTACGGTCAACACCCATGGCTGCTTGTTTTAAAAAATGTGTTGAACTAATAGTGTAAACATCCCATGCTGCTCCAGAAGATGTATTTCATTTGTAACTGCCTTCTTTGTATATGTGCACAAAAATGTACCTGTATACATTTAAAATCAGTTCTGAATCGAAGTCCAAATTGGAGATTATTCTGATTGAATTTTGATTATAAAGAATTCCTTGTTCAAACATTTGGTTTATTGTTATTTTTTACCTTTTATTGTTCAGCACAAACCACATAAAACCGCATACATTAACAACCAACATTTCGAAAGATCAGGTCATTCCCTTTTAATTTAAAACCACAAGTTTTTATATATATATATATATATATATATATATATATATATATATATATATATATATATATATATATATATATATACATATACAGAGAACAGAAAACGAGAGAAAAATTGAGTTGACAGCAAAATCTGGATTTGGCTCGTAAGACTATAGAAGAAGTGAGTACACAACATTTCTTTTTTTTTTTTTTTTTTTTTTTACAATGAATTTGTTTGGTTTACAGGTATAAATGGCTACTGATATTCCAAAATAATTGACTGAATTTCACACGCTTAAAAAAGATCTGACTGGAGTTAACTTTGCTCAGGAAACAAGACAACAGTATCTTTAGTACACTAGAAATAGACCTTGACCATGTGATAACAAACTAAGATTAAATATAGTGCCATTTGCAAACTAAATTTAACAACTTAAGCATTTATTTATCGTCTCTGCATAATACTCATGTTCATATTCATAATAATCATGTCAGTCTTGGACAAATGTGTTTGTGTGGTGCCTGTTAAATATACTTATAGACTGTTGACATAATTTGATCAGAATTACGCTGATACAGCCTTGTTCTGCTTACCTAATTTCTACCTAAATACATATTTTTTTTAGCTTTATTTGGTTGGTCATTTAACAAATAGATCAAGTAGTTATTGCAGTAAAAACCCTGTCACTCTTATAAAGTTTATCTTTCAATGACACAATTGATTAAATATCAACACATCAATCATGTTTCATGTCCATTGACATGACAAATCAACTATTTACATCATTAATTTTCTTTTCAGCTTAGTCCTTTTAATCTGGGTTCGCCACCGTGGAATAAACCGCCAACTTATCCAGCATATGTTTTACGCAGCGGATGCCCTTCCAGCTGCAACCAATCACTGATAAACATCCATACACACTCTATTTACATTATTTCCTATCCATTTATTGAAAACTTTTAAAAAAATCTATATGAATTGGAAGGTTTAAATTTAGTCTTCTGAATAGACACAACCACTTAACATGCCAGATTTAATTGAGTTGTGTGTGTTTTTTTTTAAACAACCAGTACACATAGAGGACATTAATTGCAATCAACAGCAGCTAGACAGTGCTTGCTGGATGACCAAGACCAAACCTTGCAAAAGCTTAAATGTGCTTGATGCATGAACAGAGTCCTCTGTGGGTGTATTTTACTATGTCTTATGAAGCTTGATATTTTAGCTTGACTGTCAGACAGCCAAAGATGAATTAAACATCAATTAATTGATCACCTTGGATTACATCAATTCAGTTATTGAGCTTGCACAAAGAGACAGAGGAACCATTTGAAAAAATCCAGAAGGCTGGATACACAGCCTCAGTAAAAGGGAACACAAACGTGTGGAAGGGGTAAGCACGATCCTGCACATTATAGAATGTTGCACTTCCCTGATCGCAGTCCAGCAAGATGCCCACACGGCTTGGATTTGGATTCTCCAACACCGTCTCAAAGCTGTTGTGCCATGCGGAAAGCTTGACATTAAACCACTCTACGCACCAGGATTCTGCATTACGGCCCAGACGACTAGAGGGACCCTTGCGGTCTATTTTTCCATATGCAAGTCCTAATCCGCAGAAGTTGTTACTGCTCATTTTGATCTCCCAGTAATGACGGCCCTGAGAAAAACCCTTTGTGCAGAGCACCTGAGAACAAACAGAAAAACGATGGGGAATTTCTGGATAGTTTGCAGGGTCATCTGAGACTGTTGCTTTGGTGTTGTTTTCGGACAGGGAGATCCGCTTGTGAGCCGTTCTGACATCAAAATTGAGGATAGTGCCATCTACACAGGAGAAACACACAAGCCCATCAATGTAAATGATAAAGATAAAGACCAACTATGGTATAATTATCGTTTACTCACATTTAAGTAGATCACTCCTTTTAACAATGTTTTGCACAGTGGATGAACTTGCAGGCTGATCTGTGTTGTGAAGAATTACAAAGCTTTTAGCAAGGCATAATATACTGCCTCCAAATAAAATGAAACGTTTCATTATTTTATTGTGCCACGATAACAAATCAGAGATGCATTTCCCAGTACATTTTTTACACAATTGTGGTTGTTACTGGCATATTTGAATATTTTTGCTGTTTTTACAAACATTTGCATACTTTTAAACCTGTGGTTGTAAGAATACTTTCTTTTTAGATCATGCTCTTATGTGCAAAAATCAAACAAAAATGTAATGCAGTCTAAATACAGATTTCATAGATATATTTTAGCGTCAACAATATGAAGAGTGCATAAAGTGTATAAAGTAGGGGTGTGACGAGACACAAGATTTTACACTATTTTTAGGAAATCCTCAATGATGAAATACATGAATGGTCTTTTATTCATCTGATAAAAAATAAATCAATCACAAAGTGTTAAACAATTTGGCTGCATTTTTTAAATTAACTTTTAATGAATGATATTTTACTTCCATTTGGATGAATTCTATGTAGTAAAGACATGCAAACAGTGCAAAATATTTTTCTAATATATGAATTGAAAAAGGTCTTCATATGATTTTAAATATTAGCTACATATTTGCTAATAAATAGATTTTTATTCAACTGAAAAAAAAAATCACAAAATGCAAAATAATTTAGGTCCATTTTGAAATAAACTGAATGTTATTTTATTTCTATTTTCATGAATTCTATGAAGTAAAAGACATGCAAACACTGCTAAATATTTAGCTAACTCGACTGACTGGCTTCTCCCCTGTAGAGTAAAGCTGCGGTCACACTGCACTTTTCTCCACATAGACTTCCATTTATACTCATGTGAATGTGTCAGACAAGTTTTGTAGTTTGCTGTGTTGGAAAGTTCAAGCTTGGTGAACTTCGCACACACAATCTCTAGTGTGACCGCAGCGTTACACATGAGAAATCAAACTCCTTTCCACAAACTGAACTTGAAAATTGTCATTTAATTTTTGGTATTTAATTTTTAATTTTTCAGCAGTTTCACTTTTATTCAGCAATATTGCATTCATGCCCCCATGACAAACTTTGAACTGCTGGATCTGAGTAGGAAGTAAGGACTCGACTTTTTTAAGTCATTTGATACCACACACCGAATGAATGTAAGACAGGTGATGACGGTGGAGTGTGTGAGTCTCCAGGAGTTCACGGTGTGTCACTCGGAGTTGTGAGTTTGTATGTGACCTGTGGCCCTTGGTGAGTTGGTAAGTGCAAAGAATAGTGTCAAACAGCCCTGTGTGTATGGCTTTTCCTGTCACAAAATGCAGTTAAGGTCCTCCATGACAGTAAAAGTTTAATTTGTGGTGTTTACATGTCTATGCTGCATTTCAATAATGCGACTAATATAGAATTATTCCACATGTTTTCGATTTGTGCTTACATCGATTATGACTTTCAGCATATCTAAAACGCTATTCCATTGCGTGGTAATGTCCATGGCTAATGTGTGTGTCACGGCAGCTGTTGAACTCCGGTGAAAAAAAAGTGGTTACGTGACATTCGCGCAAGCAAACGAGTTACGCACAACAATGAGGCCAGCCTGGGTTGCCAGGTGTGTGCAAAGCATTTAATTTGTGGTTTAAATCTAATTCTGCCTCCAATATCCAATGCTAATTTCACCCTCATGGTCCATCATAACATCACAACTAATGAGAAAACTTTTCACCTTGATGGTAAATCTTGTCGCAGTTTAATCTCACGAGATCTCGTGACACAAGATATCGTCACACCCCTAGTATAAAAAACTCACAGAGCATGAGATAAGAGGAATCCTGCATTGAATGCATGTATACATATCATATAAAACAAAATAACTGGGAAACTAAACTGGTCTTGTGTACATTTTCACTGTGAAACAAGCTGTCTCTGACTGAATGAACCACCCCATAAACATAGTGTAAACCAATTATGTTTTGAACAAGAAGGTGATTAAAGAAATTAATACTTTTTCATGTGAATAAGCTATATTGATCTGATACTGACTATATTCCTAGTGTTTATGAAAATGTATTTTGCAAAGAATGCATAGTAATTTGGTGGTGATTGTATGGAAAATGCACCCCTTGATGAGACTAAATTGAGAATGGTCTGATGTGTTTCCATATTTTGGTTTTACAGTATATTCTGCAGTCTATTCTTCGATTATAATGAATCACGAAGTTAAGGAGAGCATCACCGAACAATAACTTTTTCCACATACTTATGTCAATTATGTCTACAGTTTTAGGTCTGAGTTCATTCAAGTTGTCCATGCTTTTGGAGAAAACTGGATTTATCCCTTGAGTGGGATTCCTGGATCCTGGCAAAGGAGGTATTTCATATAATGTTAAAATCATTCAAATGATACACACACACATGGACACACACACAGAACCAGAATAATATGTATATATCCAACACAATCTCACGGCAATTCGTAACTTATTGATTTAGTGGCTAATTTATATCAATTCGTACAATCTAATTCGTACAATATAGTACGATTTGCTCATCACCCAATGACTGTTGGGTTTAGGGGTGGGGTTGGGTGCCACGCCTCCTTTTTAAAACCGTACATTTTCGTACGACTGAAATTAGCCACTAAACTGACAAAACATAAAAAACTTACGTTTTCTCGTGAGATCAGGCTGATATATCTGACAATTAAGAAACTAACACAGGACAGACATTTCTACAAACCAATCACAGGGGGGTATCAAATATTCTACACATAACATTAATAAGACAAACTTTAAAAGTTAGTTACAGTATACAGTAAAATAATGAAGCAAAGGGTGGTCAGAGCTTACTGTTTGGCTTCTCTTTAGTATCCCTCCTGTCTATCAAGAAGAATAATGAGAAAAAGGTTTTGTTGTTCTTTATTTACATATATATTATTGGTAGCTCTAAAACTTTTTCCAGGTATGCACTTGACCTACCAGGATTTTTCTTTTTAGGTCCTGGGACCTTGGGTTTGGAAGAGCAGGGTGGACGCATATATGCTGATATATGTTGAGAAAAAATTGTGATGGAAAGATTTAGGTTATAACGAATCATGAACAACAGCCAATTCAATTTCATAAAAGTTACTTACACACATCTCTTGGATTTGGCAAGAATGCTGGAGTCCCACCAAGAATTCCAGGTGATTGGTTGCCTTAGGATTAGATGGCCTGTTTCATTAAAGATTACCTCAACAGTACAATTAGGCAAAATAAAATGTTCCTTAATCATGTTTTTATATGAATAATATATCCCAGATTTCCACACTATTCATTTCAAAAGACAATCTAACCTGTGCCAAGAACAGATTTCTCAAACTCTGTAAAAACATATGGACATGTATATCATGACAATGTGTGGTTTTGCTGTATGCTCAACCATTAACAAAAAAGCTTTCCCAAAACCTCCCACACAAACACACCTGGTTTTAGTACAGAGATTCTGTTCTCAGTTGACTGTTCCATTAACTTGGTGATCCACTCTTTAAGCGCAACTGCAGAGGAATGGTAAGCAATCACCTCTTTACCGTCCAAATTCATGCGTGGGTTATAGGGCTCGAAATTTATCACTGAGGGCAAATCTATGGAGGCCTGTGGAAGAGAATGAAAGGTCAAGAATACAAATAGCCTGTCAGGTCATCTAGCCTTGTGGTTTAACACACAGATCTAAGGCACAACTGCTTTCATGGCGCCCAGAGTTTCACATTTTCTTCTCTCTACCCCAGCTTTCCTGTCAATTCTTTACTGTTCTATCTACACAGCATGAATATAAATACACAAACAACATTCATTAGAGCAGCTTGTCTTTAATTGGTTTCTATCTAGGATAAGTGTCCTACACTGGCTAATGAGTTTGGTCCCACAAAAACTAATTTTATCACCTTTAAAAATGTGAGTGATTGTGACTGGTCCAGGAGACTGCTGATCTCAGACTTGGTCCTTTCCATCTTCTCAATATTCTCATTAAACTTCTTCATCAAGGAGACAAGTTTGCTCTGACCTCTCTCTTGTTCCTTATCAATAGCTAGCATGGCCTCTCTTTCATCTCTGTCGATCATTTCTCTGATCTGGCTATATTCTGCCTCAAGAATGCGCTTTCGGGTTGCAGCTAGATCCTGTGGAAAAAATAAAATAAATAAAAAGGGAAATTTAGGGAAAGTTTTTAATCTTATAGTGCTTCAGTGATGGTAAATAAAGATATATTTTATCATCTGTCTTTATCAGAAATAGACATACCCAAAGAAAAATAAACATTTGCCAACCTTTAATTTATTTTGCTGCTCCTTCATCTGTGTGATAACCTGTTCATTCTTGTCCATTTTGCCTTCAAGGATGTTCAGTTTGTCAGTCAGATCAGTCTAAAAGCATTTCATAACAGAGTTAGTATTTTATTTTGCAATATTTTATTTCAAGTTATTTCAAGGAATCAAATCAGGTGTTACTTTTTACAATCCAACTAAATGTTTACATTTTCAATAAACCAAACCCTCAAAACAAACATCCATATAAATGATTTATTGTTTTGGGTCAATTTAAGTCACCATTACTATTTACTATTCATAGTTAAACAGTCAAAATCATTCCTGTTACAGATGCAACCTCAGTTCCCTGAGTTTCCACAAATATGGAGGAAAACTTCCCTGCAAACAAGCCTGTACTAGTCCTTAAAGTTGCATTATGTAAGATTGACACCCACTGGGTAAAATATGTATTACAGTGACTAGGTACTTGAAAACATTTTTCACCCAGCCCCACCTCTGATGACTGGGACTGCTATTCTGCTATTTAAGCCATGAGCTATGTAAACTATTCTCTCCTTTAACTAAATCAATTTGCTAATGTATATCTGTTGATTAAAGAAGAAGTGGAACAATACAGAATGAAATATAGAAACAAGTATTTATTGAAAAGAATGTTTTAAAACTTAAGTTGTATAATAACAAGTGAATATTAGCATTATTTTATAGAACACAAGCAGGCTGGATTTGGATTTACGGAGTCTGCTGTGCTTGTACTGACTAATAATCCAGCATCTACTCTACTGACAAGCTTAAGCATAGCATCTGTAATTTATAGACTATTATTAATAATTTTATTAGTCAAAACAGAGCCATTTAAACAAGCTCCCTCGGATTCACCTTAATATATTTTCAAACATAAATACTATCTATACTTTGGCTTTTGGAATATTTAACCATTAAACTTAATCTGTAACTAATTCAGTTTCCCATATAAAAAGAATTAGTTTTACTAGTCAAAATGTATTTTATAATGATGTGCAAATGTACTTCGTAAATATAACAAAGATATTCAGTCTGTCTAAAAGACTAGACACTTCATATAAATGCTCAGTGCCATAACTGGACAGAGAGGGTAGGGGCTTTGTTCGCCAACTGTAAAAGGGAGGGCTAATGGCTTTCTTGGTTTTGGGATTTGTGGAACTGCGCATCGATGGATTTGCTCTTCAGTGTTTGGACTTTCAGCAGCGAAAGTGAAACCACACTAAACTGAATGAAACTGAAATTCAATTTTGAAAACTGGACTGACAGTTTCAATTTACTAGAACTTCTACTGTATGTTAAGCTGCTTTGACACAATCTACATTGTAAAAGCGCTATAGAAATAAAGATGAATTTAATTGAATTAATAAACAATAAGTTGTTCTCTTAATGGTGTTGAGAGCATTTTAGGAACATAGCCCAACCTTAGTTTAAGAATGAATTTAGGTCCAAACTAAATAGGCACCTACCATGCAAAAACTTTTGGAAGCTGTTTGAACAGAAATATGTGTCGATATAGTGTGTCCACACTCATATTAGTGTGATATAAACAAGTATCTTTTTTTTTATTTCCTGACGTTAAAATAGAATCCAAATTTCAGCGATTTTGAGGCCCACTGCAGCAGGATGTAGCAGTGCTGTTTCCCTGCATACTGATATTGATTGACAGGCACGTATTATCTGGTCCCATTATTATAACGAATATAAACATGTCCACAAGACTGGGGTTAAAAGATCTGTTCCAGCTCTCTGTGATCCAACTGCATCTCAAGAAGCAGTAAGTGGTACACTTTGTAATTTTACTCCACCTTTCAAGCTACATAATTTATTACACATTGTAATAACCACAGCTGCATATAAAAACTATAAACAAGGATGCTTCAATCACACAAAAAGAGTCCCGGTTTGTGGATGTTAGATGTTTACAGGTTTATTTGGTACAGTAACTTTATCCAACTGTGGTATTTGTGACTGTGAGTGTCTGTTTCATAGTGTTTGTTAAAAACATTTTGCTGTGTTTATTCTTACATCTGATCCCGATTGTCCAACCAGCTCCTTTTCATTTAAAGTAACAGGCGCAAAAAAGCTACAATTCCCTCGTACCTATAACACTGTATAATAAATAA
The DNA here is from genome assembly GCF_903798145.1 of Danio aesculapii. Taxonomy (NCBI): domain Eukaryota; kingdom Metazoa; phylum Chordata; class Actinopteri; order Cypriniformes; family Danionidae; genus Danio; species Danio aesculapii. The sequence goes on along the minus strand of NC_079440.1, from coordinate 26,942,607 downwards.
TTCATCTGATTGGTATTTTGACCTGAAACTTCACAGACACATTCTGGAGTATAGGGCAGCACAATACTGGGTAGAAATGTGATATTGATGTTAAATATTGCGATAATGATAACAAATTCTTCATGTCTGCAACTCCGACATTCATTGAATTGAACAACTACATACAAGGTTTCTGCAGGTCAAATTAAAGACCATTAGCGATGAAATTTAAGACTTATACGGGGATAAACACTAATAGTATTTTTTTCTAATGGAAAAGGAAAAGATTTTTACTATCCTCATCAAAGAAACTCTAATTTACTTATTTCTTAGCCACATATTTTAAATAATTCTTAAAAAAATAAAAAATAATAGAAGCTAAATATATGCAATAACTATCTGTCCAGTTCAGTGTCCTCACCTTAAATAAATTACTTTTTAACAAATTGCAAGGTAGATTATTAAACTATATCGGTAAATAGAGTTAAAAATGAATCTATTTGGTTCTATTGTTCTTCTGAGATGTATTGCTGGTGATTAGATGATATCAGTCTGAATGAGTTGCTTTTCATGGACATAGGAAAATTAAGACCTGTTTAAAATGATTTCAGACACACAATACATTATTTCCGTAAAATTTAAGACTTTTAAAGGCCTAAAATTTAGTTTTTAGAAATTTAAGACATTTTAAGACCCCTCGAACACCTTGTACATAATGTGTCCCACCATAGACAGTGAGATGGACCCTCTCACTTGGTGGGAAGTCCATCAGGTTCACTTCCCACACCTGAGTATCTCTGGTATCGCTGTATACCTGCGAGTAGTTCACCTTCAGAGAGACTTTTCAGTGGATCAGGAAATGCTGCCATAACCTGCCAATGAACATGCTTAAAGCCTACCAAAGTCAATATATTATTTTTCTGGCAAAAACTTGGAATAAAATTGTAACAGTTGAGTAAGCACATACGACATTGCATATGGCAAACTCGTTAACATATTACTTAATCTTCGGTGGCGCAGTAGGTAGCATGTTTACCTCACAGCAAGAAGGTCGCTGGTTCGAGCCTCAGCTGGGTCAGTTGGCATTTCTGTAAATTGGTGACACGGTGGCGCAGTAGTTAGCACGTTCGCCTCACAGCAAGAAGGTCACTTGTTCGAGTCCTGAGTGGGTCAGTTGGCGTTTCTTTGTGGAGTTTGTGTGTGCTCCCCGTGTTCACGTGGGTTTCCTCCGGGTGCTCCGGTTTCCCCCACAAGTCCAAAGTACAGTACATGCGGTACAGGTAAATTGGGTAGGCTAAATTGTGCATAGTGTATGTGTGTGAATGAGTGTGTATGGATGTTTTCCAGTGAAGGGTTGCAGCTGGAAGGGTATCCGCTGCGTAAAACGTATGCTGCATAAGCTGACGGTTCATTACGCTGTGGCGAAAAGAAAATTAATGAATGTTGATGTTGACAAAAGTTAGTTTTTTCCACTACTTACTAACTTTAAGTTTATTTTATTTATTTGTATTAATAATATGTGTTTTTATTTAAAATGACAGGCAAGGCAATGTTTTGTTTAAAAGATGCTCTTGTTTTAAGATGCAGTGTTAATAAAAAAAAAAAACTATGTTTTAGAATAATGCATTTTGTTCTTACAAGTGTATGTTTAACCAAACAAGAAACCTGAATATCTATTCATAGTGTTTTAGTCAGTTTTTTAGCACCTTCCTTTTTGTTGTTGCTTAAATTAGATTTAAGGAAATGTTATTATGTTTAATATTTTATATGTTTGAAATATTTTAGTATGATCGTTCCACATAGTTTTTTTTTAAATCTAACAAAAAGTAGAACTTCTCTATGAAAATGTTATCACAACAAATACTAATGCAATATTCAACAATATTGCATATTTTCCCAATATTATGCTGCCATAATCTGTTTTGAATTACAGAGTTAGATTGTAGATGCCTTCTGTAGACATCAGTGTGTATTTTACAAACCACAAATGTTTTGTTTAACTATTATGTTCAAATGTCTACAACTATTGAAAACACTTGCCTACATGGCTGAAGGTAGGCAATAATGTGAAGCAACAGTCTCTTTTTGTACGCAGAGCTTTGAATAGCCTCTTTGCATTGTGCCATCAACACAGGTGAGAGCAGCTGTAAAGAAGATATTTCTCTGACTAAATTGGATGTGTGCTTACATCTTGATAAGCTCATTGTGAATTGAGGGCAAGGATGGGTAGGCCTTTGGCAAGAAATTTACTGTCTACTTTAGGACACGCTGTTTGTGAAGGGGAAATGACTTTGGTGACATCCAGAGAACAGTGGGGCATTTTCGAAGCGGATTCCAAAGACATTGAGTCATCAGCAAACTCCTCCAAAGAAGCATCAACAAGAGGCTTCTCTGTGTGAGACTGGCTGAGACAGTAGACACACTTGCAGTGAGACATTTGTAAATTTTCTTTTGGATATTTGCTCAAATGGGGGCAAATTTATCAGATGGCCGCAGCAGTGGAGAAGTCCACTGCTGTGCCTGGAAGAGTTTTGCTTTGAGGTATAACTCATCGCTGTAAAGAAGTTATGTGATGAATTTATGAATTACAATAACATAATGAATCATTATGGGCCGGGCTATAGATCCTGGTCGGCACCGCCCTTTCTAGAAGTCTACAGTGCAATTGCACAATTGTAAACCAAGAAGGCTTCATGTAAATTTTTGGGCCCCAACACAACAGTTACCCTTTGTTGTGGTCTCTCTCCTCACAACTTGCCTACTGAATAGTGTAAATTTAGTACATTATTCACAAAATTATAATAATTAATCAACCTTATGATTGTGTAAAGCTGTTTAAAAACGGCACTAAAAAAGTATTTTTACAATTAACATGTTTACAAATGGCTTTAATCTAACATTGGTAATACATTTTTGGACTCTTTGCTAAGAGTGTTTTTGTTTACAGCTGTTTAAATTCACATTTCCGTGTTTACAAAGAGGGCCTAACCTTTTGTTTGAAGCGCCGCTCATCTGCAGTGACGAACTCACAGCCCTTATGATTGTACTGAAGACAGGTGCTGCAGATGCAGTTCTGGTGGTGAATGCAGTAGAACTCCATCAGTTTGCCATGATCGGAACAGAGACGCTCCATCAGATCTGACAGTGGATCACAAAGCTGATGCGCCCGGAAAATGACATTCTCTCGGTGAGGCCTCACATGATCTTCACAATAGGACGCCATACACGTCAGACAAGTTTTGACCGCTGTGGCTTCCATACAGCTGTCACATTTAATCGCATCTGGATCCTTCTTTTTCACTTCAACTGGTTTCTTGACAGGTTCCGAAATGCCCGCTTTTACTCTATAGGCATCCAGCACCGCGCCGAGGACAGTGTTCTTCTTGAGTTCGGGTTTACTGCTGAATGCCATTCGGCAATGAGGGCAGAACAGAGACGAAATCCTGTCTTTCCACGTCTCTTCGAGACAGTTGGCGCAGAAGCTGTGCCCACATATTAAACTTACCGGGTTATCGAATAGACATAAACAGATGCTGCATGTTAACTCGTCTTCGAGACCTAACAGAGACATTTGTTCCGCCATCGTTTGTGCAGGAGAAACTATGACGCTGCATAAGCGACTGTATCTGGAGCCGAAATGAAAGAAAGGCGGAGAAACGAAACTTACAGTATGTGCACCGTGCCTACGTGATAGCCCTTAAAGCAGCAAAGCCGAATACAGTCGAAAGCGTTATCAGACTGTTCAATAAAGGGTTATAAAAATCAAATAATTCAAACAATTAAAACAAGCATTGTAAGTTTAAATGTGGATTATAAATGAACTTACTGAATTAAGGATTAAAACGGTGTGTAAACAATGTTAATGATTACGGTAATGTCGCCAACCACAGAGAGCGCTCCACAGAGCACCCATTTCGTCCATAACAGAGATTATAACGAAATATCAGTTTCTCCTTTCCTTCCACCTATGCTTTATTAAACAATTTATTAGCTCTTTTTTGACAGTATAGTTATTTTAAGAAATGCGTTTCTGGGCTTTATGTTTTTATAGCAGATCAAACGGACAGAATTAATTATACTATTTCTAAATACCCAGAATGCGTTTCTATTTCTTCTAGCCAACTACAGTACATTGCAAATACGGTTGAATGCAATTTTATACAACGTGGCTAACCTAAGAAAGTGAAAACAATCATAAAGTAGTGCAACAAAACATTGTTTGAGTCACAAATATATGTTTATTTCATTTAAAGGGGATTTAAAAAGGTATGTTGCTTTCAATATATGGGATATGGGGCATTATTACACTTTAGATGACTGTAAAGACCTATTTTGTTATAAGTAGAATAGAACAACAATAAGATCTGATGCAGGAAGTCAAATAGTACTGTAGCATGTTTTACTGCAGCATTTTGGAGAAATGTACCATTAACACACTTTAAAGTGCTATAAAGAAATAAGTAGAAAAAAAACAAAGCTTGGTTCTGATACAGGATGTACATGCATACCTCATGTGAAAGACCTCATTTAAATGAGCAGAATAAAACAATGGACAGGACATCCAATATTATATGCATACCTCATAATAAACCTTCTTACTGCAGCATTTTGGAGAAATGTGCTATTAATGAGCTATAAATTCTTTAAAGTGCTATAAAGACATTGTTTGAGATAAGTTAAACAAATGTCTGATCTAGTCTGATACTGGATGTCCCATGCTATATGCATATATACCACATATAATTCCTTTTTATTGCAGCAATTTGGAAAAAAAAATGTGCTCATTTAAAATATGTAGAAAAAAACTAGTCAGGTCTGCTACAAGACATCCCATACTAAACCTCAGATAAAGACTTGTTACTGCAGCGTTTTGGAGTAATTGGATATTACCATTAATCAAAGTGTTATAAAGACCCAACTTCCAATAAGTAGACAAAAACAATGATCAGTTCCTGTACAGAACATACATCACATACAATATGCATACTACATATAAAGACTTCTTACTCCAGCAATTTGGAGAAATGGGACATTAACATAATATAAAGTGCTATAAAGACCCAATTTCTAATAAGTAGAAAAAAACAATGGTCAGTTCTTACACAGGACATCCCATACTATATGTGTACTTCACATGAAACCTTATTACTGCAGTGTTTTGGAGAAATTGGTTATTAATATAATTCAAAGTGTTATAAAGACCCAATTTCTAATAAGTAGAAAATAGCAATGGTCAGTTCTTATACAGGACATCTCATTCTATATGTGTACTTCACATAAAACCTTTTTTGCTGCAGCGTTTTGGAGAAATTGTCCATTGCCATGATGGTACAATAATTTTATAATATGTCACATATTATAAAATTATTGTACCATCATGGCAATGTATGTAAACACTCAGAAGAGATTGCATCTATGGAGAGAAAACTCTGGTGTGAAAACAGGTGTTTGTATTGTAGGGGACAGGGTCCAGAATAACATGAGCACCTAAACATATACTGAACCTCTCAGTAAAGAGAAAACATCTCAAAATGGTCGAAGTTAAAATGGGAACACCTAGAGATGTAACTGTATAAAGATTGTGAAGAACACAGACACTTTAGATTGTCCTGAGGAGAGACTAGAGATGGGTCTGCTTATGGAGGTCTCTGCTTTTTTTGGGGAAAATATTCCAATAACGTACATTATTCTGATATTCATAAACTCCAGACTGAGTTTGATTAATTAACGGACCAGCTAGAAACCATGACAAACCTCCAGTGCCTACTGATCCAGAGCCTCCTGAGTCCTGACCCACTGAGGTTATCTGAACCATCAGTCCCTCTTGATCCTAAGCCCCCTGACCTACTGGGGTTATCTGAACTGTTATGACATTAAGCGATGCATTCCTGACAGATTGCTGGTGAACTACAAATCCTGTCATGCATTACACACACACACACACACACACACACACACACACACACGCACACACACACACACACACACACACACACACACACACACACACACACACACACACACACCTGTTTCCGGAACTCACCACACTAGTTCAGGACGGAGTCGTTAATGTTGATGGGATGGGATGTGTTGAGGTAATGTTTGTGGGCTTGTCCTGATGTTTCTTTGTTTTTTTCCTGTTTGTATTTTTGACCACAGCCTTGTTATATCATTGATTCTGTTTAGTCACCCATGTTGACCATTGCCTGTTTTTGACTACATTCCTGGATTGTGCTTTTAGTAGCTACTAGCCTCACCTGTTTTTGATTTTGTTTGCCTGCACGGATAATCTTCTTTAACTGTGATTGGATCCTTCTAATGTTCCTCATCTTGTTCTTGCACTTGACACAAATTTAAGTATGTTGATTTTACGCATCATACTTTATACTAGTAGGTGCTGTTTGCTATTGAAGTCATTGTGTGGTGCTTGAAGAATTATTTTAACATAAATTAATTTAAATGAAAATCTGAATTAATTATGGCCACTGACTGTATTTGACAGTCCTGAAGTAGCTGAAGTGCCTTCTCCTTTTTCTCACTATACAGTGCACAGCATAATTACATGTCCATGTATTTATTTATTTATTTCTGTTAATTTGTCGCCCTCAAGTGTTTTGTTTCTGTCTTTGTTTTTGATTGAGTAGGCTCCTTCGCACCTTCGGATCATTGACCGCCGCTGTTTCAGTCTTGCGGTGGATGCAAGCGATGTTGGTGCGGGAGCTGTCCTCCATCAAAGAGGTGCTGATGAAGTGAAACATCCGTTTTTTTTTTTTTTTTAAAGAAGTTTACTTTGACTCAACGGAAGTATTCCACTATCGAAAAGTAGGCTCTAGCAATGGTTCTTGCCATCCAACATTTTGAAGTTTACTTGTCCAACTGTCAACCGATTGTTGTATATTATTATAACTGTAATCAGCGTCTTATGCGCTGGAGTTTATTCTTGCAGCCCTACGACCTTGACATTAAGCATGTCCGAGGTTGTGAAAACGTGGTGGCTGATGCACTGTCCCGGATGGAATAAGCGGGTAAGGGGCATGACATGGTGTTCGGGAAAATGGTGTTTGAATATGGTTGGTTTTTGGTGGTGATGAAAATACTTTTGGGAGATGAAGGTGTTACATGTGCATTTATTTATTTATTTATTTATTTATTTATTTATTTATTTATTTATTTATGTATGTATGTATGTATGTATGTAACTTTGTTGCCCTCTAGTGTTTTGTTGCTGTCTTTGTTTTTGATTGAGTAGACTAAAGAGCTCATGCTCCAGCACCTCAGTGACGGGGATCTGAGTGGCCGTCCAGACGCGGAGTTGTGCTCCACTTTGTGTTCAGCCTTAGTTTATTGCGTTTTCTCATCACACTTTGTTTACGTTTGGTTGTTGAGTTAGAGTAAAACCCCTAGACCGATCCGTTTATGTTGTCCCTTATTTGATGTTGCGACCAAAAAGCATAAATGAATTCACCCCATTTTGAAAATGAATTTTTTTATCCATTTCTCAGTAAATATATTTGATATACTGTGGTGCATTTAATCAACACACTTTAATTAATAAGTTATATTTATTGATGCAAGAGTGTGTGATTAACATTTCTTTAGAAAGATAATACAGTTAAATTCCACCAAAATATTGCATACAAACTATAGATTTTTTTGTTGTTTCTTTTGATTTTTCATTCGAACTAAAATTATATTTAATATTTTTCTGTAATGGTTCTATTTGGGTCTACACAAGGTCCACCCAGTTGGCCCAATGGCAGTGTACTGGTGGATGAAGGCTCACTGCGTGTTCAATCTTTCCAGTGCACAATGTTGTTTTAGTTTAAATGTACCTCATATCTGACTCCAATTTTAATATGAGGTGGTTTAGAATATTAATATATTTATCTTTGTTTTATCTGACTCTAATCATAAAACATTTGGAAGGTTATTTAAATATCTAATTTAGATGAATGTTTGATACTCTTGTCTTTACTTATAACTATTACATTTGTTCATTCGGTTGCTCATGTCGCCCAATGCTCCATTTCAACTGGACTTTACTAATCTGATGCAGGAAGTGCTGAAACAAGGATACAGTGAAAAGTACTAAAATTAATAATTACAAAGTTAGCAGAATGCATTCAAACATAACAATTTTATAGTCAGGTAAATGTGCATTATGCAATTATTCAGTCAATTCATAAACAATCAATACAAGACATCAAATTCTCCAACATAAATCTAAGATCAAAAGATGCATACCTGACTAAATATACATGGTATGGAGCATGAGAATTCCATATGATGGCCTAATCTGATTACAGAACCGCACAGAGCTTCTTGACATTTTTCCAGTCAACCCATAGTAAAACATTCTTCAAGTAGGGGTGTCTGAAACAACAATGGGAGCCCCCCTGCTGTGGTAATCAAGAGGTAATTTGGGTAGAGGGCCTTGACAAATGACACCCCTTCTGCAGTGGATCAAAGATACTTAACTCAAGTGTTTATTTAGATTATGCCTATTTTTGTGAGAACGAGACCATTGTACCAGTCATGCTGAGACAATTCAAATGATATCAAACATGATGGAAAAAGTCACTTGCACTGATACAGAGCATTCAAACTTTGAGATGACCATTCTGTGTGAGTTGGGTAAAGGGGAGAGTGGGTGAGCAGAAGTGAGTGCAGGAGAATAAGCTTTCTCCTTCCACAAGCATTCTCACTCTCTGTGTTTATTGTATATACCTTGTTTTTAATGGCCTTATGTGCATGCGTAAAAGTATCTGAGATTTCTCAAATCTTACAACATTTTTTAAAATAGCTTGAGTTAGCTCCAGATATGGCTTTGGTACTGACAAATCTAAAGTGTATGCACAATAATGCATAGCATCCTATAGAAAAAAAATCAGTGATAGGTGTACTCATTTATGCTGTATGCACTACCGTCCTTCTAGACAGAGATGTGAGATCCCAAATCGGTTACCTGTGTGCAAGCGTTCTTGAGTATATTTTCAAGACCATTTGAACTTAAAAATAAATGAATAAATTAAATTTAAATTCAAATATTAAATTCAAATATTAATTGAATTTAAATTCTTGTGAAGTGTATTGACATTTTCTTTTTAGGGAGCAATATAAGGGCTCAGTGCAAAAAATAGTATTTTGTCCCCCCTGCTTTGAATGCCAATGGTTATCGTCAACTAACTGGTTGTGGACATGAAACACAATATCCAACCATTAAGAGGTGTGAGTGTGGTCCTTAAAGTGTAATGTTCTGCAGCTGTGTTAGTGTAATCAGTGTCTGGATTGATAACAGATGTAAACGGTTGACTGGCACAATGCGTGATGGGATGTGTAGTTTGGGTGAATGGCTGGTAGATCATACTGGAGCACCCTCTAGTGAATCTGGTGGGTACTCCAGCTAATAACTCGTAACATGGAGGATGAGTAAATTACACCAGAATTCAAATTTTTTGGGCGAACTATCATTTTAATCTATCATGTTGATGGACTTGATGTCATTTGAATCTGTATGCTCTCCTGTTTACTTGAATAGTTTAATATGTAACGTACACAGTATATTTCCAAAGTACTTCTTCATGATCCACATAGTTCACAGAAACTGGAAGAGTATTTACAGTTGTAAGAGAGGAAGTGCACACTCTGACGCAGTGGTGTGAGGAAAACCACCTCTCACTCAACATCAGCAAAACCAAGGAGCTGGTGGTGGATTTCAGGAGAGAAAAGAGAGAACACACCCCATCACCATCAACGGGACACCAGTGGAAAGAGTCAGCACTTTCAGGTTTCTTGGAGTCCACATCGTTGAGGATTTGACATGGACTGCTCACACAGATGCAGTGCTGAGGAAGGCACAGGCGTCTCAGACTCAGGCGTCTCAGGAGGTTTGGAATGAGCCCCCACATCCTCCGCTCGTTCTACACCTGCACTGTGGAGAGCATGGCTGTATCACCACCTGGTATGGAAACAGCACCAGCAGCAATCGCAAAGGCCTACATTGGATTGTGCGAACTGCTGGATGCATAGTTGGAGGTGAGCTTCCCTCCCTCCAGGACATCTACACCAGGCAGTGCACGAGGAAAGCCAAGAGAATCATCAGCGACTCCAGCCACCCAAGCCATAGACTTTTCTCTCTGTTACCCTCAGGAAGATGGTTCCGCAGAATCTGGTTACGCACCAGCCGACTGAAGGAAAGTTTCTTCCTTCAGACTATCAGGCTGATGAACACTTAACACACCCCACACAAACTCTTCCACTCCCCTCACTGCACAAGATCAATATGTAGCATGCACTGCACTTTAACCAATCCATACTTAAAAACAATACTGCCTACAGCTATGTGTACACCCATTCATTGTACATATTGCTGTCAACACTGCCATTTTTACATTGTCCTGTTTTTTTGGGAGCATGCTGTTGTATGTTGTTGTATTTTGCACTGTCTGCATTTTGCACTGTCTGGAGCCAGCACCTAAGCTTTTCACACATGCTGCTGATGATGTGACAATAAAAGTGATTTGATTTGAAATGGTGAAACTATTAAATTAATATAGTGGCCTGTTGGTTGGAAGGTGCTTAATCAGAAATCAACATAAACCATATCCATTTTCTCTTAAATTTACCCAGTTTAATGTGGTACTTAAAAATAAACAGTTCACAAACATTGGTACTAATGGGACCTCAGAAAAGGTCTGCATGTGTACAGTACAGTACAATACACATGTGACAGTGTATGTTAATGATATTAAATTTGATAAACATCACATTTATCTGAACTTCCTGCTTTTGCTTTGTTTCACCTTTCAGTTTAAAAAACAGCCCACCAACTTTAAACCAATCATAATATAATTTCTGCTAATAAAGGAACTGCTTTATAGGAACTTAGAGCAGAGAAGAAGTTTAGAAATCATGCTTGAATGCAAAAATGAAGTTTGCATCAGCCAGAGTATGACCCGTGTGTTTTGTGAGTGACAATTGTTTTTGTGACTTTTGGGTTGATGGTCCAGATGTTCACAGTAGGGATAACCTCCACCTCCTGCAGACTGCAGACATTTGGTTTCACTCACAAGTACTCACATTGACACACATACACAAGCCCCTATTAACACCTTACAGTGCCGTTGGTAAACAACTTTTTTATTTATCCATTCCATTTAGGAAAACCTTTTCCTGCTTCCAGGAGAGAAAACATTTTAGGTATTAAATGGCTTAATCAAATATTGATTATTTATTCATCATTAAGCATATTATTGCCACCTATATTGCATCACATGATTGCAAAGTAAAGAATATTATTTTAATGCTGACAAAGCGATGGTTGAACCTAGGACTCAGGAGGAACAATGCAGGTTTTCGTCCAGGCTGTGGTACACTGGACCAGCTCTATACCCTCACCAGGGTGCTTAAGGGTTCATGGGAGTATGGTTCTGGTTTTGGTGACTGTACATCATCAATGCACTTTTTGATATAGGCATTGACAGTTTCAGTGTATTCATCCAGTGCTAGGTCTTATCAGCAACAAGGATGAAACGCACTACAGAGGGGAAGTTGGACAGCTGGCTAAATGGCGTGCCACTAACAACCTCTCCCTCAATGTAGAGAAGACAAAGGAGGTTCTGTTGGACCTCAGGAGAAACTGTGTTGACCACTCCCCACTGACCATCATCAGCGCGACTGTCGAGAGAGTCAGCAGCAATGAATTCCTAGGGGTGCACATCACAAAGGGTCTCACATGGACTACCAACACCACGTCCCTCTCCAAGAAGGCACAACAATGCCTACACTTTCTCCACCGGCTGAAAAGGGCAAGTTTCCCTCCACCCATCCTCACCACATTTTACAGGGGAACAATTGAAAGCTGGGATGGCTGGGATGAGAATCAGCTCCTCCAAGTCTGAGGCCATTTTGCTCCACCAGAAAAAGGTGGCTTGTCATTGTTCAGAGTGAGGGAAGGATGGAACATGAGATTGACAGGCGTATCAGTGCAGCAGCAGCAGTAATGCGGTTGATGTACCAGTACGTTGTGGTTAATTTACTGGTCAATCTATGTTTCTCCTCTCACTTATAGTCATGAGCTTTGGGTCATGACCAAAAGGACAAGATCTTGGATACAAGCGGCCAAAATGAGTTTCCTTTGCAGGGTGGCAGGGCGCACCCTTATAGATAGAGTGGGGAGCTTCAAGTAGAGCCACTTTTCCTCCACATTGAAAGAAGTCAACTGAGGTGGCTATAGGGGATCTGTTTCGGATGCTTCCTGGATGCCTACCTAGGGAGGTGTTCCAGGCATGTCCCACCAGGAGGAGGCCTCGAGGAGACTCAGGACACACTGAAGGGACTATGTCTCTCGGCTGGCCTGGGAATACCTTGGGATCCCACCAGAGGAGCTGGAGGAAGTATCTGGGGAGAGGAAAGTCTGGGGTTCTCTTCTGAGATTGCTGCCCCCGCGTCCCAGCTCTGGAAAAGTGGAAGAAAATTAATGAATGATTAAACTATTTATTAGCATTAATAGACACTCCATGTACCTAATTCTCTCAGAAATCGTTATATATATTGTCATGTCAATTTGGGCAGATGTCAGCCCAGGTTATGTCTTCATTTAGTCTGTGTATTTGAAAGTTTTGGTATTAATTATTGACTGCTCTGATCTTAGTTTTGGTATTAATAATTTCCCTCCCTGCTCACAGACACTCTATAAGAAGGGGCGCCAAACTTTCTGGAGGGCTGCAGCCCTGCAGTTTCCAACCCTGCTAAAAAGGCACTTACCTGCATGTTTCAACTACCTGCATGTTGAGTCTGAAGGACTCAATTAGTTTAATCAGGTTTGTTTAATTAGGGTTAAAACCATACAAAGCTGTGACCCACCAGGAACTGAGTTTGACACCAGTGCTCTATGCTTGCAGTTATGAATACAGGTCTACTGTAACATGCAAGTTGCAGTGTGTACACACATACACAATCTTTACCATTAAAGTCAGCATAGTAATTGATTGCATTGGAATAGATAGCTGGCCTCTCTCCCCTTGTGTGTGTGCATGCATGCGTGCCTGTGTGCGTGTGTGTGCATGTCCTGGTATTCATCATGTTTTGGGGACCAAATGTTCCCACAAGTATACTAACATAAGTAATTTGTGAAGTTCTAGAGAAATATTTTGGTCCCCATGAGGAAAATGGCTTATAAAGATACTTTTAAAAGTAATAGACATTTTGAGTCTGCATCTGCAATTTCTGCATTTTGCCTGACCCGTCCTTTTGCCTCTCACTGATTCTTTTATCTTTCTTACTACAAAGTCAGCATGTTGCTGCTTTTGTGCTGAGAAGATTTATTTGACAAGCAACCCAGTTCTGCAAGCTTTTTCGAATCATGTTGTTAGTTTTAAATGTTTTCAAAAATAGAGCGGATTGAGCAGGGGGAAAGAAAACTTTTCTATTGAACTTTAATTACACAGCATATTTCATTAAATGAAAATATTTAATATTGGCTTGTACATGTTAAGCATACTGGGAACAGAGAAGTCAGGATATCAAATCAATTTATATTTCTAGCATTTTATATCTCATGCTTGTTATACAATGCTGAGTGTATCAAATCCATTTTACAATGCACAAATTAAATATACAAAACAGTGTGAAGTTCCATTAATGTAAAACAAGTTTAATACAGCATGCAGATCCACAGAAGGAGTGTATTGTGATTTAATTGGTCAATGTTGACTCAGTTCAACACAAATGTCAATATTGAAGAATGTAATGATGTAATGTAATCAAATCTAACCATCTTGGCTGAGCCCAACCAAGCAAAAAAAAACAAACAAACAAAAAAACAAAAAACAAAGAAAAAATACGAATACTGAGGATTTTTGTGTGTTTGAAATCCTATGATAGTATTAATTTATGGGGTAAATCACCAGTAATTCATATTAATTTAGAGCTTGCAAACTGCTGGGGGTCTGTTCAAAGGCATTGATCAACACTGTAAAAAAAAAATATCATAAAAAAAAGGTCAAATGACTGGCAGCTACGGCTGCCAAACAAAAACCATTATATTATGGTAAAATTTCTTTGTTGAAATAAAGTGCAAAAAATAATAAATCTACAGATATTTTCATTAAAATGTTTACAGAAAAACACTGTTATTTTACAGACTTTTCCTAGATTATTATGATCAAATCCGTTTAAAAAAGTTACACACTAGGAGTTTTACAGAGAAACACTGTTATTTCACAGACTTTTCCTAGATTATTATGATCGAACACCATCAATAAAGTGACTGCACTACAATTTCAAGAGAAAAAATGTTATTTAAAAGAATTTTATCTCTCAACCATTACAATTAAACACCTTTAATAAAATGCCAAGACATGCTCATGGTCGTAATTTAACAGTATTATTTTGGATCAAAAACATCTGGAAAAAAACACATGAGATACAACTGATTAAAATTCTCACAACTTTAAGATTACAGTTGTTGCATTTTATTGAATAGTATTTATATAAAACATGTAGAGGTTTAAGATATATGGAATAATTCAGTTACAAATCTTAAATGAAATGGAACTGTAATGTGAAGGGGATGCTGACAAAGGAGTGCAGATCCAAATGCAGGTTTATTACACAGAGATGGTCAGGCAAGCAACAGTCAACACAGGGGCAAACAGATGCATGCAGGGAATCCAGAGTCATGGTCAAATAACAGCCAAATGGTCAGTCCCGGCAGCAAACCACATAAACAATTAACAAACAAAGCAAGAAAAAAGAAGAGAACCGCATCATAATGTTCACAGTAACAGTATAACAAGACTTAGCAATTGGTGCGTCTGTCTGTGCTGCTTTTAAAGTCCATGTAATCAGTTCATAACGATCCTCCGACTGTGTGTGTGCAATCAACGGAATCCGGAACAGGTGCATGTGAGCGGAATTTATCTATTTTATTTATTGAACGGATTTGATCGTAATAATCTGGGAAAAGTCTGTAAAATAACAGCGTTTTTCTGTAAACATTTTAATGAAAATATCTGTAGATTTATTATTTTTTGCACTTTATTTCAGCAAAGAAATTTTACCATAATTTTATGGTTTTTGTTTGGCAGCCGTAGCTGCCAGTCATTTGACCTTTTTTTTTAAAGATTTTTAATTTTTTTTACAGAGCAAATAATTACAAATTATTACTTTAATTTTACGTAATTTTAAACGTACTTCAAAAAAACTGGAAAAAAACACTCTGTAAATAATACGGCAATTATATTGTATAAAACAGGAAAATTGCTGTAATGTGTCATTAATTATATAGTACATAAAATAACAGTCAAGCTGTTAATATACAAATATTGTTTGAAATTTTTACGGACTTTTGAATATAATTTAAAATAACAGAAAAAATACAGTATAAATAATACTGTAATTTCCCTGTATAAAAACAAAAATGTCAGTAATTTGTTTTTAATGATAAAGTACCTAAAATGAAAGTCAAACTGTTAATTTAGAAAGATTGTTTTTCATTTTACTAAGCTTTGAATTTAATTTGAAATGACCAAAAAAATACTGTAAAAAATTTAGAGATATTTTCTGTAAAATTAGGTTTTTTTTTTTTTACAGTGAATCTGATAATCATGGAGAATTGTCAGTTTTGAGCTTTTGATTGGAATATGCTGGACTGAATGCTTTATTGTCATAAACTTAATAAGCGTATATCTTAGGAAAGAATACAGCTCTTTAAGCATGGTAAACTGAGGTTATACCTACACTGTAAAAAAAACAAAACTAATTTTACAGAAAATATCTGTAAATTTTTTACAGTATTTTTTTTGTCATTTCAAATTAAATTCAAAACTTAGTAAAACGACAAACAATCTTTCTAAATTAACAGTTTGACTGTCATTTTAGGTACTTTATCATTAAAAACAAATTACTGACGTTTTTGTTTTTTATACAAGGAAATTACTGTATTATTTATACAGTATTTTTTCTGTTATTTTAAATTATATTCAAAAGTCCGTAAAAATTACAAACAATATTTGTAAATTAACAGCTTGACTGTTATTTTATGTACTATAAAATTAATGACAAATTACAGGAATTTTCATGTTTTATACAATATAATTGCCGTATTATTTAGTGTTTTTTCCAGTTTTTTTGAAGTACGTTTAAAATTACGTAAAATTAAAGCAATAAATTGTAATTACTTGCTCTGTAAAAAAAAATTTTAAATCTTAAAAAAAAAAAAGGTCAAATGACTGGCAGCGACGGCTGCCAAACAAAAACCATAAAATTACGGTAAAATTTCTTTGTTGAAATAAAGTGCAAAAAATAATAAATCTACAGATATTTTCATTAAAATGTTTACAGAAAAACACTGTTATTTTACAGACTTTTCCTAGATTATTACGATCAAATCCGTTCAATGAATAAAATAGATAAATGCCGCTCACATGCACCTGTTCCGGATTCCGCTAATTGCACACACACAGTCGGAGGATCGTTATGAACTGATTACATGGACTTTAAAAGCAGCACAGACGCACTCGCCAATTGCTAAGTCTTGTTATGCTGTTACCGTGAACATTATGATTATGATGCGTTTCT
The DNA here is from genome assembly GCF_903798145.1 of Danio aesculapii. Taxonomy (NCBI): domain Eukaryota; kingdom Metazoa; phylum Chordata; class Actinopteri; order Cypriniformes; family Danionidae; genus Danio; species Danio aesculapii. The sequence continues at coordinate 26,926,047 of NC_079440.1, read as the reverse complement.
TTCTTTTGCTGTGCTTTGTTTGTTAATTGTTTATGTGGTTTGCTGCTTGGACTGACCATTTGGCTGTTATTTGACCATGACTCTGGATTCCCTGCACACATCTGTTTGCCCCTGTGTTGACTGTTGCTTGCCTGACCATCTCTGTGTAATAAATCTGCATTTGGATCTGCACAACTTTGTCAGCATCCCCTTCACATTAAAGTTCCATTTCATTTAAGATTTGTAACTTAATTATTCCATATAACTTAAACATCTACATGTTTTACATAAAAACTATTCAATAAAATGCAACAACTGTAATCTTAAAGTTGTGAGAATTTTAATCAGTTGTATCTCGTTTGTTGTTTTTCCAGATGATTTTGATCCAAAATAAAACTGTTAAATTATGACCATGAGCATGTCTTGGCATTTTATTAAAGGTGTTTAATTGTTATGGTTGAGAGATAAAATTCTTTTAAATAACATTTTTTCTCTTGAAATTTTAGTGCAGTCACTTTATTGATGGTGTTCGATCATGCAAATCTAGGAAAAGTTTGTGAAATAACAGTGTTTCTCTGTAAAACTCTTAGTGTGTAACTTTTTTGAACGGATTTGATCGTAATAATCTAGGAAAAGTCTGTAAAATAACAGTGTTTTTTTGTAAACATTTTAATGAAAATATCTGTAGATTTATTATTTTTTGCACTTTATTTCAACAAAGAAATTTTACCATAATATTATGGTTTTTGTTTGGCAGCCGTAGCTGCCAGTCATTTGACCTTTTTTTACGATATTTTTTTTACAGTGTACACCTTTGGAGATTAGATATTTCTCTAGTCTTAAACCCATGTTTGCAAAACATTTTTGTTCTTTATTCAATTATGTTTGCATGTTTCATCTATGTATATTAAAGACCTTTTCTGACCTCTCTTCTGACCATTATCTGGGGGAAGGACTTTTTGTGTGTGTATTCTGTTTCGTGGATTTTAAATGTTTGTTCTGAATAGGGTTGGCCAACATAGAGAATCTGCATTAACAATTTGAATCTATTGAGAAACATGCGTGGGTGGATGTGAAATGTGCAATCACAATGGTTCCTTTAGAGAAAATTCTTTATTTCAGCATTAGCTGAAAAAGAAATAGAAATGTAATAAGCACTTTATTAATGCTAAAATCTAGTTTACAGGTTTATCTTACAATAAACTGCATGTACTGTATCTCAACCCGCACATTTATTTAGAATAACAGGCCCGTAGGGTTTCGGGTGGTTCAGAAGACCCACCCCTCACTGACAAAGGTCCAGAATTTGTCCCAAACATGAGCTCATTTGTCCTATTTTAACTGCTATGCCGTCATAAATTGTAAAAATAACTCATCGAGGAAGGCTTTAAGACAGAGAAGAATCTGATGTAAGTGATGTCATCTTTCACTACTGGCCCACTGTGTTGTTGTTAAACAGCAAAAATATTTTACAAGTTACTTTTATTTTGAATCTTGAACCTTATTCTTGAAAGTAAAAAAAAAAAAAACCAATAAAAAGTAGATTTTGAAGCCTCTAAAAGTTAATTGTATTACTAATTAGGCTATTGTTGCTCTCCATATTTTTAATGTGCTTTTTTACAAGAGTGGCTAGAAAAATCAGGAGGCTCTACACTATTATTATTATTAATATTATTATTATTACGTTTATTTTTATTATTATTCAATTTCACTTTCACTTTCACTAAAATGCAGTATTTAAACTTCATTAAATAGAAAATTAGGCGAATAACTGCAAAAAGGTCCAGTTTTTGAGATAAAAGAACCACCCCTTTCACCAGGCTGGCTACGGGCCTGAATAATTTAGCAGTTTCTTGTTTGATTGAAAAGGTGAATGTATTCTGTCCATACTGTATGCTATACTGGACCTGAATCACAGGGGGCGCACACCTTTATAAAAGAAATAGCATTTAAACAAATGTCATGCAGCCATTGGTAGACCAATGGCCAAACACTTTTTGAGAAAGTCAATGGGTGAACATTCCTTTCCAGATAATTACCCTTCATTCACCTACCACCTCTGTCTTTTTTCTAATCTCACCCAGTAGTTTAAAAGTCGGTTTCACTCTGAGAAACTTACAAATACAGGACAGCATTTTGATACAAAGGCTTTCATGCCTGCAAGAGTGCAATAACCACACAAATCCAGTTTCACAATGAATCATGCACAAACACACACGATACAAACTGGTGTTGCAAAGAGAGGAAGTGAAATTGTGAGGTTTGTTTATTTTGCGTGTGGTGTGGTGCAATGTCACCTCTGACTTCCCCTAACGATGTCTAGAGTTATTACATTAAGATAAAAAAAATGTATTACGTTTAGTTTCCCTTTATATTTTGTTGTTTTCTTGTTATGTCCATCAACTTTCCAAACGAACGCACTTTCCGTTGCCACAGTGATTAGGTGTACCTGCTTATGCAAATAATCCCAGGAGCCAATCTGCAGCATTTTAGCTCCGCCTACAGGACCTCCCCTGAACTCGGTTGCTTGGCAACAGCCACAGAGATTGAGAAATCGAGAGTAGGAGTGGCTGGGAAACTCACAACTGCTGTCAGAGCTTCTGTGAGAGTGTAAGAAGGAGGCAGTGCGGTCAAGTAAGTCTGAATTGTGCTGTGTGTTTGCACACGTTTTTTAAACAAATATATTCATTCAGTGGATAAGCAGACGAAGCATAAGCATCCTCTCTCAATTTCTTGGATGTGGGTTAAAATATTAATACAGACGCTGTGAAGGAGGCCTCACCTGTTGGATTTGACTTGGTTGACAGTAACGTTAGAAGTGGACCGTGAGGAGTGAACAAAATCATGGTCCCTTATCTGTGAGAGACAGGGTAAGATGGGCTATTTTTATTTTGTTCGGCAGGAAAGGAATATATATTTAAGGCGAAGAAGAAATGTGGATGATTTGATATTTTTGTTGATCTCACGCTTGTTACTTTCACACTGCTTCATTTCCCCTTCATCTCGTGCTTGTATGCATACTCTCTTGTCTCTTGTAACCAGTTGTCTGCTGTACCAGCTCATTCTTAGTGTCTGATTGCCCTAAAAGATTAATTGTTAATTGTGGACAGCTGTAGCTTTCTGTGTTTAAAAAACGAAACATTTAAAGTAGCTACAGTCGTAATTAAGTCGTCGGAGTTTCTACTCCACTATAACTATATTTAGTTGAATATATTCATGAGATCTTCCTAATTCTGCCTATGGTGACAGATTATATAGTAGTCTGCTTTTACATGACAATGATCGTGTCCCTGAAACATCTAGGTCAAAATGCATCACACCAAGTAACTAGATCAGCTTGAGCCATGATACAATTGATACGTGTTCTAGGTTAATGGGATGTACTTCAGTGTTTTCCTCTGAATTGTATAGAGCTCCAGTTGTCTATTTTGTCTCTAATGATAATTTTAAACAATAAATGCATAGCTGTAAACAAAAGTATGTTAAAAATAAATTGCAAATCTAAACGTGTTTTAGCCAGCTGGTGTGGCTACACTGCTGTTCACATTTATCAATATGCTGACATTTGCTATCACCTGTCATGCACCCATCTGAACATTCTCTCTCTTTCTCTCTGCTGTTAGATTCAAGTCTGCTAAATATAGACACAACAAGACTGTTCATAGTTGAATTCGTGGTTAAAATGAATTGATCACTTAGGTTTTCCTCGCTTAATGTTTTTTTTAATACTACACCTAACTTTCTGATAATTAATTTTGACCTTTTTAAGTAACTACAAAGAATTTGACATTTAAAACAAAATTTGTGTGACTATCTGATCTTTCCATAAATAGTTTAAGAAATTATGACTTTTCTTGCTTTGATATTTGTTGTCAAAGATACTCTTGAAAGCATTTCAAGTCTTTTCTATATCTCTTTAAATGATCTCACACACCACATCTCAGCTTGAGCTACTGCTTTAGCACAGTGCAGGTTTCAGTGCTGTTTTTAAAGTGCAATGTGGTCTGTTAACGCAATCTCTCTATACAACGGCTGACTGAATGTTTAAGTGGAAATGGGGAAAAATATCTGTACAGCAGCCTGGCACATGTACTCAAGTACACATAGCACTTTGTACAAACTATATGTCTATATTATTCATTTTGACATTATATTTTGCGGATACATACATTGTAAGTATTTGGGAAGTAAACCTGGTCTTGGTAGGGATTTTTTTTTACTGTGGTAAAACCCTAGTTTGGGCACATCATGTATTTCTTTGGATTGCAAAAAGAGCAGAGCATCTCGGGGTGGTGACTCATTGGTTCTTGTGTATCAGCTTGGTCTTGACAGATTTTTTTAAAACCTTTTTTTCCTG
>NC_079440.1:26694211-26914211 GCF_903798145.1 Danio aesculapii | reverse complement strand
CGTTTTCACAGTTCGCTGCGTTGGAAAGTTTCCACACATTCACTTAGAGCAGTGTGAGCATGTACATGTTGGCTCACAGTATATGTTTCCTTCCTGCAAAGCTTTCATATATCATGTTTCAAGCTGCAGTGGGTTGTGTGCGTTTATAATCGGGTGCTTAAACACAGGTACACACTCATGCCCTGCTGTTACAAGACAGTCAAGTTATATTGCATGCAATAAGATTTCTGTTCATCCATTCAAGGACTCATAAATGCTGATGTTTTATGAGTTGTTGCTTTTATATAGTATTATATACCACAAAATATGTAAAAGTTGGTATTGCTTATGAGAGAGAAAGAGGATATAAAGAACATATGGTCTTGAACTTGAGCACTCACTGTTCAAGCTGCCTGAATGACATTTTGGATCCCTGCCCCCTCATGTTTAGTACAATAGAAAAAAAAAAAGATCTCTTCTTTCTTGCACATGACACATGCACACCCACCTGCTGTGTGCTTTGCTTTCAAGAGTGACTGTTAGTTGTAAAGCCAGTTTTGAAAACCACAGAACCAGTGCCTAATTAATGAAATATTGAGAAGAGGTAATACTTTTGCACTTCTCTGCATTGTTTTATATATGGCATACGGTGTTGCTTGTTCTTTCTGGTGATCTGTAAAGTTTCGTTTTATTTGTTTTTGTGTTTTTGCCAGACAGTACTGTCTTGTTCTATTCAAATAGAATAAACAGCCATAAATTCCACAGTGATGATGGTTTGCCTAGTAAATAAAATGCTTCATTAAATTAATACATTTTGATTGAACCATACCAAATTTGGCATTATATTAAATTGTTTTATATTTAAATTTATATAAACGCAACCCAATTTAACCAACGGCATGTTCAGCAACCAAATTGCTGCAAAAAACTCTTTTAGTGTTAATGTAAATTGTAAAACATCATGCAACGTGAAAACAATATTGATAATTATATATTAATGATTCAGATCGGTGCAAATAAAATGACAATTAATAGTTCATAGCTTATAAATAAATAAATTAATCTTAAGATGAAAAGCTCCACACATTGAACACTACACAAAAAAGAATTGTAAATGTGTCCCTAGTTGCTGTTATTACTAAGCTAAAATGCCAAATGGCTAAATTTGTGTTCATCCTAGACAAATGCAGCTGTTACTGCTAGAGACCTTAATCTGTAAAGACATCTGTGCATCATAATTATTTCTGTTCATACTAACTCTTTGATAATTAATAATTTGTGTTTTTCACTGTATGCAGTCAGGACAGGTCAGGCTACCCATCATCATGTCCAGTCGAGAGTGTCCAGATAGCCCATTGCTGGAGGGTGAGGAAAGCAGAGGGGTGGAGAGAGAATCGGACAGAGACAGTGCAGTAGACAGCGCTTCAGAGATATCAGATGGAGGGAGAACTGGAGAAAAAGAGGAAGGGATTGGGCTTTGCCTCCCAGGAGAAAAGTGTGTCCTTGTTTTTTTTCCCGTATTTTTTTGGCTTTAGTATACTGTATGTAAGGTTGAACTGAATAGTTATTGCCTTTATGGATGATGTAAAGTGACAACCTAAATCTGCACAAAATAAAATGCCAATTGTATTTCTCATCTGCAGGTGTGATCTGATGCATAATCATTCTGAGTTTTCTGATCAGTCTGCACTTTCATCTGCCTCGTTAAATGAAGAGCAGTTTGAGGACTATGGAGAAGGTGAGGATGGAGACTGTACTACAAGTAGCCCCTGTCCAGATGATGAGATTCACATTAATGGATGCTCAGATCTGGGGTCTTCAGTTTCCTCCAGGTAAATGTTTTTGTGTGCTTTCTCAAATTCTTCTTTTTTTCTGTCTTTGACTGTCTGAGTGCCCCCTAAGCCTGTTTTCAGAGGGATTTACTTTAAAATGAAAGGATGATGCATTTATAAATCCACACATCAACCTCCATTACGCAGGATGCATATTAGTTGGTAGAACTCTGACTGTGGGAACACTTTTCACTCAGAAAGGCACAGCATTATGATGACAAAATACCTAAAGGCAAGATCTGATTAAACATGTGGGTCTAGTAAAGATCAGTACCTTTTTCATTAATATAGCAAAGAGTACCCATTTTCCATCTATTTTGTTAAAATACAGTTTACTTATTCCAAATGTTGACCTGTTCCCTACACCACCATCTTTTCGTATTAATTCATTATTTTAAATTTTTTAAAATGGAAACATTTTGCCTTTGCTTTCTGGTCAGCTATTTTGTCTTATTTTATTTAACATACAGTTCATCTGGAAAAAAATCAAAGTGCTTCACTTTTTCCACAATAATTTGTTACAGCCTTATTCCAAAATTGATTAATTTATTTATTTCCTCAATTCTACACACAATACCTCATAATAACAATGTAAAAAAAGATTTTTTTGAAATTGTTGCAAACTGATTAAAAATTAAAAAAAAATGAAAAATCGCATGTACATAAGTATTCACAGCCTTTGCTCAATACTTTAATGCACTTTTGGGAGCAATTACAGCCTCAAGTCTTTTTGAATATGATGCCACAGGCTTAGCATGCCTGTGTTTGGGAATTTTTGTCCATTCCTCTTAGCAGTACCTCTTAAGCTCTATCAGGTTAGAAGCGACGGTGTACAGCCATTTTCAGATCTCTCCAGAGATGTTCAATAGAATTTAGGTCTTTCCCTCTATCCTGACAAGTCTTCCAGTTCCTGCTGCTGAAAAACATCCCAACAGCATGATGCTGTAAATTCCAGGCGGGGAGTGGCTTCCTACTGGCCACCCTACCCTACAGGCCTGATTGGTGAATTGCTGCACAGATGATTGTCCTTCTTTAAGGTTCTCCTCCACAGAAGAACACTGGAGCTCATAAAGGGTGATTATCAGGTTATTGATCACCTCTCTGACTAAGGCCCTTCTCCCCCGATCACTCAGCTTAGATTGCTGGCCAGCTGTAGGAAGAGTCCTGGTGGTTCCAAACATTTTCCACTTATGGATGATGGAGGCCACTGTGCTCATTGGAACTTTCAGAGCAGCAGAATTTTTTTCTGTAACCTTCCCCAGCCTTGTGCCTGAGACAATCCTGTCTCAAAGGTCTACAGACAATTCCTTTGTCTTCATGCTTGGTTTGTGCTTTGACATGCCACTTTCAACCTTGGGACCTTATATAGACAGGTGTATGCCTTTTTAAATCATGTCCAATCAACTTAATTTACCACAGGTGAACTCCAGTTAAGCTGCTGAAACATCTCAAGAATGATCAGTGGAAACAGAATGTACCTGAGCTCAATTTAGAGCTTCACGGCAAAGGCTGTGAATACTTCTGTAAATGTGATTTATTTTTTATTTGTATTTTTTTTTCTTCTTCAGGTTTTTTTTTTTTTTTATAAATTTGCAACAATTTCAAAAAAATATTTTTTTTTCACGTTGTCATTATGGGGTATTGTGTGTAGAATTTTGAAGAAATAAGTGAATTTAATCCATTTTGGAATAAGGCTGTAACATAAAAAAATGTGGAAAAAGTGAAACACTATGAATACTTTACAAATGCACTGTATAAATGAAAAGATGCTCGTGCAAAGTTTAAATCAAAGGGAACACTAATCTATTCTGTATTCAAATTATATCCCAGAAGAGAAATGTTGATTTTTTTTTTTTTGTTTTTTTTTTAAATCTTTTCTTAAATGTGTTTGTTTGTGGAGCATTACAAGTAACTACTACTTGTAATACAACTAAATCACAAGGATATTGGTCATGTATGATAGTGACTGCATCTTTGAAAGTCCTTAATTGATTGTGTACATATCTAAATATTTTTCTTTCGAAGTTCTATTTAAAATCTATTAAAATAATAGGCAAAAATAGCTGCCGAGACATGTATGAATCTGCCTGACGCATCTGTGATGAGTAGACTAGTCGGTTAGTTTTAGTTTGTAATAACTATTGTATGGTGTGTTTCCTACAATTGCTTATGTTTTTACTGAATGTTTTTAAAAAAATGCACATTTGATATGCCATATAATTGACCTTTCTTTCTTCCTCTTTCTTTTTTTTTCTTTCCTTCATTCCATCCACCAGTGCTGGTCAAACTCCTCGAAAGATCCACCATGTGGATGACCAACTGGAGGTGTTTTGCTCTCAGTGTAGTAAGAGGGTCAGTCTTCTCAGTGACCTGGAGAACAGGCTGAAAAATCTCAAAACCAGCAGGTACAGATACAGTACATCTCTTATGAAGGATACAGTTATAAAATTATTTTGCATCTAGAGTGGTTTGCCATATGTTGTATATAAGGCATTGGTTGTGCACCAAGTTATATCTCTGAGCTAGGGCACTTCCTGTACTGATCTTAGGGTCACCTGCTTTTGTTCCATGTTGGTGTCGTTTGAAATCAAAAGGTGATGTGGCTGTTTCTGTGGTTGGCTCCAAACCTTGGAAAAGTCTCCCCATATCTTGCGAGATCTGCTCTATTACTGGACATTTTTTAAGCGGACAAATACAGCACATTGGGCTAGTTTACATTGTGTTAAAATGTGCTTTATAATTGAATGCTGTTGTTGCTGCTGTAAGTTCATATTCAAATAGACTTTTCTAGTTTCTCTTCAGTAATGTAAAATGAGTTACCTCATACAGCTGAGAAATGCACCTCATTCTCCTGGAGTCCACATTAGAGGCACACTTGGATTATTTGCAATTATTTGTACTTCAAATTGTTCCTCAAAGAGTTAATGTGAGGATAAGAGACACTGTTAACACCGCTAAAGTAGAGGGGCTCTGAGATTTTGCTGCAGTCTCTCTGCACCTTTAACGATTTGCTCCCTTTTCCCTAGATCATTCAGCTTACCACGTTAGAGCCCATTAATTATTTATTTATTTTTATTAGCGTTATTAAAGATCTAGAAGTGAGCTACACACATCCACAAGCTAATCTGTCTCTATGCATTCTTTATTTTGTCATCTCTCTCTGTTTGTGCAACTTTCTACGTCTTTTCTCTTTCTCTGCATCTGTCTGCATCTACATCCACACATGAACAAACAGGCATGCTTTGGATACTGATTATTTGTAGAGAATCAGGAGATTCAACCAGATCTTCTTCTTTCTTTTCTTCATCCCTGCTGGTTTCCAAGATTCAGTGAGTTTACTTTTACGTTTTGTTCACATTTAATTAACCTGACAAATCTTAGCCTCAGGAAAGTCAGACAGGAGGTAGAAGAGGAGGAAGGAGAAAAATGAAGGGATGACCTCTGGAATAGAATGGAGGAATGAAAGCTAAATGCACTCTCAGCAGATTGCTTAAAGAAATGCCTTGTACTGCTACTGCTGGAAAAGGCGGTTTCAGCAATAACTCTGTGTGTGTACGTTAGCAAAGACAGTTGTGTGTCTACAAATTTTAGTGTGCACTTTCCTGAAGAAAAATCTTAGTTTAAATTCTGATTGGACAGTACGTTACATCAGGGGTCCGTTCTTTATAAGTGGATTACTCAATTAGCTGGATTTGGTTATTGACGATTTGACATGATCCAGGATCATTTCATTCTTTAAAACTCATCCAAGAGTTATTGTCATAGCAACAGATCTGGTAGCTCAAACCTGCTCGGGAGCAGGCTTATTTCATATAAACAGGGTTAGATTGGGTCTTTTCAAGCAAGGGAATGAAACTGAAAGTATGTACCGAATGCAGTAGTAGTAATTATATACACTTAAAAAAAACAGTAAAAAAAAAAAAAAGTTCAAGTATACAATCTGAACTCCGAAATGAAAGTACAAAAACGGTGTGGTTCTCCCCAAGGGGTTCAAAGAAAGTATAATATGGACTTTTAGATACAAATGCGTACTATTTTAAGGTACCAACCAGCTTCAGTACAATTTGTGTATTATAATAATAGGCATGCACAATATTCAACTGTTTATTTTTTTAAAGGAATAATAATTTATGCAGTCAATATACATGTTTTGACAGCTAATATGACAGCGATTTTATGCTTTTGCTAAAGTTGCAGACACTTTTACCGATTGCAAAATTAATTTAAACAGCCAGTTATTCCTTACACTGCTTAAGAAACTTGAATAGGCCTAGGCTCCTATATAAAGAAAATTTGCTCTAAATGTAAAACTAAATAAATTGCTATATACTCTTGACACATGAAAGTGTAGGGCCTGCAGCACACACCAAATGTGGAAAGTTATTGTGTATTATATTTAACAAACCGTTTACTCCGAATTTTATGTAATTTTGCTCACATGATATTAATGAATATTAATACATTGCTCACATGATATTTACTTGAATATTAATCAGATGATGTCATTACGCTGCTGTGCCGTCTACCAATCGTTGCATTGCTGATCATGAATTTGAGGATTTATAGATCTGTCCTTCACAACACACGCAGCAATCTCGGATCAATTCATCTAGACATTTTAATCTGATTCGCGAAATTGTTTGAAGAACCAAATTAGCCAAAGATCAGTTATCAAGATCCAGGATCTGTCAAATCATCTTAGATTATTTAAGCAAGGTACCAAGAATGGACCCTAAGTGTACTAGGGCTGCATGATATTGGAAAAATCTGACATTGCGATATATATTGCAATATGAATATCATTTCATCAGGTGATTTGAATAGCTCTATTTGGAAAGATTTCATTCATTTAGATCGACTGGGATGATTAAGTCTTTTTCTATGCAGTGCGTCTGCATAAAATACATGAAGTTGCAAGCATATAAATACAACAGAGCAAAAATAAAAGATAAATAATCAGTGCTTTATGGTTTTCTGGGAAGTCATCCGAAATTGAACAATCAAATGTAAAATGACATGGTCATTACTGTATTAATCATTTTAAAAGTAATATTTATTAATAACTTTTAACATTTTAATAAATAATCTAATCCTGCGATGTGACTATTGTAGATACACACATTGCGATATTGTTGCTCTAACAATATATTGTGCAGCCCTAAAGTTTATATTAGTTTCTTGATGCATGTACACTTTTGCCTGTATTACCAGCTGCCATTCAATAGTGTCATCAAAGTTATTATTAACTCTGGGAATTCTTATTTGTGAATCACACTTGTGATTTTCACGGTCAAAATGGGAAGAATGCCTGTAAAGTACTTTGAATTATTGCAGTATTTCCAGGTAAAATAGAGACCACCATTCAGAAACAAAAACCAGATTAGTGCCATTTACAGGTTGTAAAAACAAAAACATGTAGTTTCATAGTGTAACCTAGGTTCTAGTATCACATTAGATTGAGATCGCATTAGGTAACACATTACTAAGTATTTGTTAAATTAGAAATAAATTTGAATGAATTAAAATAATTTTTATGTTAGAAAAGGTGAATTTGAAGTGGGAATTTTTGTATTCTGTTTACTGTAAAATGAGACAACACAAAAGCTTTAACATTTAGTATGATGCTGTGTGTATGTTTGTGTGTTTCAGAATGTCACTGCTTCACTGCTGTGCACTTTATTTGGCATCATGGCAAAGTTGTTGTTTTTTTCTCAAACTAAATATTTTCTAAAAAAATATTATCATATTTTTGCTTATTTCCCCTTCATTTCCTATATCAGCCATTTTTGACCACAAGTGTGACTTTTTTTTTTTTTTTTGCACAATCATTTAGCATGCTTGAATCCTGGTCTCATTTGTGTTCATGTACAGTACCAAATGCCACTGAATAATTCTGTTTTTTTTTTTTTTTTTTTTTTTTTCAAAAATTCAAAAACCAAGATTTTCCAGCCTAAAATATCGAAAGTCTACCCCAGGGTTAGAAACCGAAATAAAAGTTCCCCAATAATTAAATTTTTTAAATATATTTTTATTGTGAATTGTTCAAATATATAATTTTCATGAATATCAAGTTGACAGACTTGTGTTTAATCAGTGTGACCGTTTATTTGGCTTTCTCTTGTTTATTTTCCAGCCCAAACAGAAAGATCTCCAGTACTGCATTTGGAAGGTAGGTCACTCCATATTGCTCTGCTCAGTGTTTGTTTGTGTAGTCTGTGTTACTGTGTTAATCATTACTGTTCTAGTTTTAGTCAAATTGTGCCAGCTTTTAAATCCCTTTTACTGCTTCAACTGATCAACTTCTGTGGTCTTGTAAATGTTTTATGAAGCAGTAGATTCACAAAAACAATAATGCGCTGGGGTTTTAAATCATTAATCACAAATCGAAGAGAAGCACAGAATATGAACATGTCAAATCTAATCTATTGACATAATTTTAGTTTAGACAACAGTGTTAGATAAACAAAATCTTACAATGACGTAGAAACACATAGCTACAGATAATTGCATTTATGCAAGTGCTCTAAATCAGACTCAAAGAACAGTACTGGCAGCTCATTACTGAGTTCTGTACAGTAATTTACCTAACCAGCCTAGAGGATATGTCATTTTAAACAACAAAACTGGTTAATAAAACTGACAATTAACTTTAGAGTTTAATTTCCAAGGTTAAAGGTTTATCACAGATCAAGATCCCATGATTGATTAAAAATAATTAAATGCACAGAAATACATCCATTAATCATGATAAGCTAAGCACTTAAACACATACATTCATGTCCCTTTAGAAATTAACATTGCTTTAACAATAATTGGAGAAATAAAACAAAGTGACAATAAGATCTGCGGACATGTTACGTGAATGAATATAAGCATGCGTTTAAGATTAGAGCAGAAAGGGGTGGATGTTCTAATATCTCCAACCAGAAATTGGCTACAAATCAACTGATTAACTTCACACATGCTCTGTTCTCATTCATCTCATGAAAAGGTAGAGTCATGTGGCAGACACAGCACATACTTTTATACTTAAAGCGATAGTTAGTTGGCCCAGCAATCTGCATTTATTATGTATGTCCATACACCCAAAGTGTGTGTTACAATTGTGTAAGGGGGTCTCTCCACACCACCATTGGTGTGCAGTATCCGCTTGGATGCTGCCATGGCAGCCACAGTGCAGTCACCACGCACCAGGTGGAGGGGAGAAACAGCGATAGAGCCAATTCAATAGACGGGATGATGGGTAAGGAATTTGGTAACTCCTCAATTCTTTAGAAATTAGCATCTCTTCTGAAACACTATGCCCCTTCACTATACAGTGGCAGTAGAACCAGGCTCAGCCCTGCTTGGCTTCAGTGAGGAACTGGTCGTGGGCTGCAGGGTGATATGGCTGTTTATTTGTCATTTACTCACCCTTCACTTGTTCCATACCTGCTTGCATTTTGTTTTTGTTGAACACAAGGGAAAATATTTTGAAGAAAGCTGAAAATCTGTAACCATACATCTGTATTTGTTTTTCCTACTGTGGAATTCAATTGTTACAGATTTTCAACTTTCTTTAAAAAAAAAGTTTATTTATTTATTGTTTATTTTTTCCCCAATTTCTGTTTAACGGAGAGAAAATTAACAAATTTCTAAACATAATAGTTTTAATAACTTATTTCTAATAACTGATTTATTTTATCTTTGCCATGATGACAGTAAATAATATTTGACTAGATATTTTAGACACTTCTATACAGCGTTTGTGTTCAACAGAATAAAAAAAAACTTAAATGTTTGGTGTGATAGAGTACTGTAAATAGTGAGGCCATTTTCCCTTTAAAGTCATAATTCACCTAAAAATTAAATCTTGTCATCATTAATTCACTCTTGACTTGTTTCAAACCAGTTTAAGTTTTTTTTTCTGTTAAACACAAGACATTTTGAAGAATGGAAGTCAGTGGTCAGAGCTTCACAACAAAGTATTTGTTTTTCACAGTATATCCATTTAGAATGAGCTAACATGAACAAAGTACAAACAATAAATAAAAACCAACCCCGGTCTCCCCCTATGGTTCTCAGAAATGAATGCAAGTGGGACGAGAGCATAGTGTCTATGTCTGCGCATGTGTCTTGCTATTTGGCTCTGTGTGGGTGGGTGGACCGTTTCAGACACTGCACCACGATGCCTCTACTGGCAAGTTCTTTCTCTCCCTCATCACTGCAGTGCTTCTAAAGCATATGTGTTTGAAAGAACAAAAAGGTGGTCTGCTACAGGGGTGCAGCATGGGTAGTGAGTTGGCAGGAATTAATGCTGCAGTGTAGTTCAATCCAGCCATAGGAGGGAGCAGAGAGGTAAGTGGGAAGTTCCTCTTGCATATTATAGCTGTCAGGGTGGGATGTGATTACAGAGGGTGCACAAAATGAACTGGTACAGTGTAGAATAAAGTAAAATGTAACCACTTTGTACTGTCTTATTGAGAAGCATGAAATTAATGATTAAATTATTCTTGTCTTGTTTTGTGTGTATGCATGAATGGGACCAACAGGAAGCTTCTTCACAATAGTAACATCAGCAGTAGTAATGGCAGCACAGAAGATTTGTTTCATGATAGCATTGACTCCTGTGATCTAGACATTACAGAGAAGGTAAGGTCCATTCACAAGGCGCTCATTTTTATTTAATAACTTTATTCCCATAGTATATGTATGAACGAAATATATACATATATATACATACATACATACATACATACATACATACATACATACATACACACACACACACACACACACACACACACACACACACACACACACACACACACACACACACATTTTAAAATATATATTTGCTGATACAGTTGAAGTCAAAATTATTAGCCCCCCTGAATTATTAGCCCACCTGTTTATTTTTTTCCTCAATTTCTGTTTAACGGAGAGAAGATTTTTTTTTTATCAACACCTTTCTAAACATAAGTTTTAGTAACTCATTTCTAATAACTGATTTATTTTATTTTAGCCATGATGACAGTAAATAATATTTGACTAGATATTTTTCTAGACACTTCTATACAGCTTAAAAGGACATTTAAATGCTTAACTAGGTTAATTAGCTTAACTAGGCAGGTTAGGGTAATTAGGCAAGTTATTGTATAATGATTGTTTGTTCTGTAGACTATCCGAAAAAAACATAGCTTAAAGGGGCTAATAATATTGTCCTTAAAATGTTTTTAAAAAAATTAAAAACTGCTTTTATTCTCGCTGAAATAAAACAAATAAGACTTTCTCCAGAAGAAAAATGATTATCAGACATACTGTCAAAATTTTTTTGCTCTGTTAAACATCATTTGGGAAATATTTAAAAAAGAATAAAGGGGGGCTAATAATTCTGACTTCAACTGTATATATTTTTACAAATATGTTAAAATATTTCAGAGTGTCATATGTCATTTATTAAATGTAATTGTTTTCATTGAAAATACTTAAACATTTAACACTGAATAAAAATCTTTATTTGATGTCTAAAATGATACCACTATATCAATAAATAAATGAGCATAAAATCACAGCTATAGACCTGGATTTCTTGTACTCAACTGTTTTTGAATTCTTCCGAATCTTTTTTTTTAAATACAAATTTTTTTTTAAAATACAATCTCTGTGTATAGATTTATGCAGTTTTTTTTTTTTTTTTTTTACATTGAAATGTAGCAACCTCATAATTCAATACAAAACATATTTAATACAGTAGATTATTCAAGACTGTTGTGAAATAGTGTTGATGTTTCATTGAGCTGCTGCACACTTAAATCATTGGGTGTGTTAAAAGTGTTTCTGCTAAGGATCAGGATCACTAAAGTTTTGCACACAAACACTTGTAAAATCTTAACCTGTACTGATGTTACAAAAAAGTGGAATGTTTTGGCCTTGACTGCTTCAGGAACAGACACTAATTCAGTGCTGATCAGAAAGTGATTGTTTTTCATTTTGTATAATTTACTGTTACCACGCAGGTAAGTTACTTAGACAAGAAAGTGACAGAGCTGGAAAATGAGATTCTGATGAACGGGGATGTAAAAACCAAGCTGAAACAGGAAAACATTCAGTTGGTCCACAGGTAAACATGTACCCACTCTGCACACAAATGATATTTCATTTCATGTACACAGTACTCAACATTTAAAGTGGCTCAAAATCTTTCACCAAAGTAGCCCCAAAACTACTGAACAAGGACTACTAATGAACAATCAGGACTGTTTTTTCATCAGGATCCATGAGCTAGAGGAGCAGCTTAAAGACCAGGAGACCAGAGCAGAGAAAATCATGGAGGATGAGCTTAGGAGACACAGAGAGGCCTACATTCGACTAGAGAAAGACAAAAGCACACAGATAGAGCTGCTCAGAAACCGGTACATCACAAAAATAATACTTCAGCACAAATTTATATTTTTATTGCTGATGCTGTGACCAACACTACTTCTAAATGAACAATATAAATAATGTTGTTTGTGTCATGCTGTGAATACAGTACTACTTTCAGTGTTGGGGCACTTTTATTATGAAACATTCATCGAGGGGTCTTTCTCAAGGGTATTAGATAGACAGTAATAGCAGTACATTATTGATTGAGACTATTATCTTTTAGTAGTTTACACGTGTGTGTGTGTGTGTGTGTGTGTGTGATACAAGTACCATTTTTTTTCTCTTTTTTTTCCACCCATTGGTAGATTACATCAACTAGAGGACGAAAATGGAAAGATGGCAATAAATATGAACAGACTAAAATCTCAGACAGAGAAACTGGATGAGGTTGGAGTCTTTTTCCTTCTGTACATTCTCCGAGGTGGAGGAAATTGACCATTTTTATGTGGGTTAAATAAGATGAAAATGGGACTGTATGAATTCTTGCAATTCTTGTGATGCAATGGGGGCGTCTTTAGAGGGAAAACAAAAAATTTGCATGTTGGTTAGAATATGAAGAATATTTGACTTCACTTTCTGTTTCCCAAATCTTAATTTTTAAATTGTGCTTTATAGAATATTGTGCAAACTGCTTACACTTCATAGTAAATAGGGGAAAAATAGCAAAACACTCATTTAAATTATATCAAATATGTTTGGAAATATGAAGGAGAAGCAGCGGATGACTGATAAGCTGGAGGACACAAGCCTGCGGTTGAAGGATGAGATGGACCTGTACAAGAAGATGATGGACAAGCTACGGCAGAATAGAAATGAATTTCAAAGGGAAAGAGATACCATGCAGGAAGTAAGCCTATGTTCTAAAATGTGGTAAAAAATGTTTTTATGTCCTTTCTGACATAAAAAATTCTCTGTGTTTGAAATAATCATGCAAAAGTACTAATGACAAATGTGTTCATTATAATTATTTAATGAATCGAGTGTAAAGCACAATATTCAGTAAGATGTCTAATAGTATTCAAGTTCAGAATAAGAGCGGCAGATGCTTGGTCTGCTTTAGTTGTCTTCAGGCTTTCAGTGCATATTTTAAAAACTGTGCTTTTACTTATGTTTGTAGATTTAAACGATGCACAATTCAGAGGAAGTTACACAAACATAATATTATTAATTTAGACAACATTTACTTGAATGTGTTATTCTGTCACTCCCTACAAAACATTATTCTGGTATTTAGTGGTTTCAAAAGTGTATTTTTGGATCCTTTTGTTTCGTTCAGCTCATCGAGGACCTTCGGCGAGAGCTGGAGCACCTTCAGTTATACAAGCTGGAGGCAGAACGAGCGGGACGTGGCCGCAGACCTTCCATTAGCCTATCCGAATACAGCAGCCGAACACGTGAGAGTGAGTTGGAACAGGAAGTCAGGAGACTCAAACAGGTGAGAGAGATGGACAAGCTGCTAACGGAGTCTCTAGACATTGTTTATTTGATTGACGTAGTCAAGTCTTTGATGAAATATAATGATTTCTTATGTTCTTTTGCAATTATGCAACTAACACTTTTGGATTTTTTTAATTTCCTTTTGTGTATAATCAATGGTTAATTATTAACCCCTTAAATCTGGATGTAATCTAACAAAAAAAAGAGATAAAACCTCTTTCTTATCCATATCTCATTGCATCCATTTTACTCTGTGAACACACAGAGACGCATTTTCTGGGACATGTCCTTTAACCTCCAGCAGCTTTTGTCTGCTAAGACATGACTCGTGACTGTAACTCGTGTGCAGATTTAATATCGTCATATTAACTACTAATTTGTTTATATGCGAGAGGTCTGTTTTTAGATTATTTGTCTTCCCATCCAACATAGCCACACTTTTTGTAGGTTACAGATTTTGTAGTTCCATCTTTCTCTGAAAAGAAGCAGATTATTACACAAATAAATCAGAGGGTCTAAATAGAGCTGTTGCATTATTGGGAAAATTTACATCAATATTGCGGCAATTTACATCAAGCACATAATCTCAAGCCCGATTCCATTCATCTGCACATCATATGTGTTCTATCTAACCAAGTTCTCTTCTTTCAATTACAAGTAGGTCGCAATATAAAAGAAAGCAGGTTGACTATTATAACCCATCTTTTTAGGGTAAATCTCTTCTCATGCTTACTTTTTACAGGAGAACCAGAAACTGAGAGAACAGAATGAAGATCTAAATGGTCAACTTCTCAGTCTGAGCCTCCATGAGGCCAAGAACCTGTTTGCCACACAAACAAAAGCACAGTCTCTGGCTATGGAGATTGATCATGCATCCCGTGACCAGGTAAGGGAAGTGGATAACTTTTGTTCTATAAAATGAGTAGAGAACATGAGTAACTTTGTTTACATGGACACCAATAATTCGATTTTAATGCAACTAAGACAATAATTAGAAGTTAACCATGTAAACAGCAATTTTTGATTAATCAGATTAAGGTCATAATCGAACTAAAGGGAAATCGAATTAAGACGTGTGGAGTATGCAGATTTTAGTCGCATTATTGAAGTGCAGTACAGGCATGTAGACGCCTTTAATCAAATTATTAATGTCATGTAGGACTTTTCGCTGCATTTTGTTACAGGATAGTCCACACACACACGGCTGTTTGACACTCTTTGCACCTACTCAGTCAGTGCAGACCACAGACAAGTTCATCGTGAAATGCGGAGGTTTTTTCTTCCATGCGGTATGAACTTTCATTAAAACAACACTTCCAGCAGTTCATAGTTGCATCCAATATCTCGTTTGTCACGGGGGGCATGCATGAAATGTTCTTGAATGAAAGTGAAAGTGCCAAACTGTAGTTAAAGTCCACAAATTAAAAGTGAAACACCCGAAATTGCATGAAACTCTGGAGGAAATGCGGATAGTGTGGAGACTTTGTTACTTTGTTCATGTTAGTTCAAATTATGTGCTATAACATGTAAAACGGGATCATGAAAGTAATATCAAAAAGCAACCCCTGTAAACACCTTAGTCTTATTATTCTCTAAATTAGATTAAACCAAATAATTCGATTACTGATGTCCATGTAAACGTAGTCACTTTGATCTACTGATGAAACTGGATCATGCTAAAGGATATTGGTTAATAGATATGATACTTGAATGCGCAGCTGTAAATAAAATAACATATCTGTCTTTTGTTTTCTGGAATAGTCTCTGAAAAGACCATAGTGCCCTACAAATGAGTGACTTGTGAGGAACTCAAAGGAATAGTCAAAAAATAAATATAATGTCACTACTTTCTGTGTCTTCCCAACTTGAATAAATTTATTTTTATAAAGAAATGCAAATGGAGAAAGAAAGCAGAATGGCCAGTGTTTCCATGACATTTTCTTAAGCCAGCTTTGCATGAGGAATGGACTGAAATTAGTTCACACTATCTTGGCCTCATAAACAATTCTCAATATTCTAACTTTTTTTTAATTTGTGTTGAACTTTAACAGGAAGCTCAAAATGCATCGACACTTTCTGAGTCTGTCTAAACAACCACTGCAATATAATTATAAAACTTCTTCCTTTTTTTGCAGTTATTGGAAGCCCTCAAGCAACAAGAGGAGATAAACCTCCGTCTCAGGCAATACATGGACAAGATCATTTTGTCAATTTTGGACCACAATCCATCTATTCTGGAAATTAAAAACTAAATTCTTGTTATGAACTGTTTAGAAGCAGCCATGGACATAGAGCTCCTCCCAAGGAAGGAAATGACCTCCAATGCCTCTGATTGCACAGTAACTACAATGTGATGGTGTTTGTGCACCTTTTCCACATTACAAAAATAAAAATATAGTAATTAAATATTTCAAGCACTTTTAAAGGGCATTTTTGCTGCTCAAGAGGGGGATTTCACTCAACATTATGGTTAATCAATTGCACCAACTTGTATATCACTGTTTTAGCACTGGGTGTTCACAGAGTATGTTTGCGTCGTATGAATCATTGTATGTTTGCACTGAGATGTAATGAGACGGTATAACAAAAAAAAAAAAAAAAGAGAAAGAACCATATGATTTTCAGAGTTGCTGTGTATGATGAAAGGAAAGAGATTTTTATAAGTGAACATGCAGCTTTTGGTGAGAGAAGTATTTTTTGACCATCTTCCTATTTTACGATATTTGAAGGAAAGAGGAAATTAGAGAAAAATACGATCTGATGGGTGATCGGAACTGGTACTTGATAACACTGCCTGTTGTAAGAGAATTTGTTTTAGAGCAATGCAATGCCCATTGTTATGTTTGCAATGTAATGTTGAGATGTTTGTTCTGATATTATCTGGCCTTTAAAAAGCAGAAGACTGAATGTGAACTGTCATTGTGATTGTACCAACCTAGTAGTATTTCAGGTTATTTACAGGCTTAATAATACTAATAATGCACTTGTCTGTTTATCTGCTGAATTGTTTTCATAATGGCCTTAAAGGGACTTGTTCTTCCAAACAGAAATACATTTAATTATTTCAGATGCAACATTCTCATGGTTTTGTTTAATATGCAGATCATGAATAATTTAAAAGAATGAATAAACATGCACATCAGATAATGCCAGTCAACAAACAACAAACTTCTTGGTCCTCTTTGGATAAGGGATCAAGTCTTCCATCGATGGCATAATAATAAAGGCCTTTTCTAAATGCTTTGACTTCACTATATATTTTATTACACTTATTTTATTTGTCTTATTTAAGATTTTAATTAGCCTATTCTTTATATATACAGTCAAAGTCAAAATTATTAGCTACCCTGAATTATTAACCCGTTAATTTTTTTTCCTCAATTTCTGTTTAATGGAGAGATTTTTTTCAACACCTTTCTAAACATAATAGTTTTAATAAGTAATTTCTGATAACTAATTTATTTTCTCTTTGCCATGATGACAGTAAGTAATTTTTGACAAGGTATTTTTCAAGACACTTCTACACAGCCTAAAGTGACATTTAAAGGCTTAATTAGGTTAACTAGGCAGGTTAGGGTAATTAGGCAAGTTATTGTACAACAATGGTTTGTTCTGTATTCTATTGGGAAAAAAAAAAAAATCTTAAAGGGGCTAATAATTTTGACCGTAAAATGGCTCTTAAAATTTTTTTTAAACTGCTTTTATTCTAGCCAAAATAAAACAAGACTTTCTTCAGAAGACAAAATATTATCAGACATACGGTGAAAATTTCTTTGCTCTGTTAAACATTACACACAGTGTGTGTGTGTGTGTATATATATGCATGTGTATATATATATATATATATATATGTATATATATATGTATGTATGTGTGTATATGTATGTATGTGTGTGTATATATATATATATATATATATATATATATATATATATATATATATATATATATATATATATATATATATATATATATATATATATATATATATATATATATACACATATATATATATACACATATATATACACATATATATATATATACACATATATATACACATATATATATATATATATATACACATACATACATACACACACACACACACACACACACAAAACACACATGTGTGTTTATTAAAAAATTATAGTTGTAGGTTATTCTATTACAAATGTGTGTGGGGTGAAAAATTATTTAAAGGCTATTTTAGTGATTGCTTGTGAAAAGTAAATAATCGTAATAACTTTACTACATACAAGTCACATGATGGTAAAAATAAAAATTAAACTACAAAATTTAAAAGTCACTTAAGGGATGCAACACAATTGTTTACCAGAAAAAGATTGGGTAGTGAGCGTTGTGTTCACCAGCAGAGAGCGCTAACAGTTACACCGGCTACTTATTTGCGCGCCACCACTTCCATCAGTGAAGAACAGAGACGCAGGCCGGCTACAAGGTATTTTAAGTATGAATATGGGCATATTAAATTAACGCAATACTGCTTGTATGTACGGTAAACCAAGACCTAAACATTGTGCCGTATTTTTTCCATATAATATTAAAACAATATGGAAAAATTCCTACACAGCATGACGAAGTGATTCTTTTAAAATGAACAAAAACATTATAATCGACTAAATAATTATACTTATGCACTTTGTAGCTATTCAAACAGCCATGCATTTTAGTAGTTTCCAAAAACACATGAACACTTCAAAAGTTGTAATTACACAGTTACTTACCGTTAGCAAAACAACCAAATACAAATTGTTAATTTTACTAGAACCAATCGGTGAGGTGGGGCAAGAGAAAACATGATACAATGCACATAAAAACAAACTAACAATAACCAAGCCTTTTGATACTCACAATGGGTCGAGCATTTCAAAATGTAACGTTAGTCCGAAATTCCTGTCATTGTTCCAGAAGTTGCAGTTTTTCTTGGAATCGACTGTCGATTCAAGTTCAACGTAGACAGCACCTGACCTGACACTGAAAAAATGGGAGCGTGTGTGTGATTTCTAGAGACGACTACATGTAGTATTGCAATCAGCTTAATTTGTAAGCGATAATTAGGATGGTAGCATTACAATGAGTGTTTGGCACCTCGTGGTTTCTTCCAGCCTTTCGTGTTTGGTTTTGCCACAAGAGGGCGCTGCTCACTTTATTAGTTTCATGTTCAGTTCTCTGAATCGTCATCCTCAATTACATTATAGTCTAATTTTACCAGAGCGAAAACAGGTAGCGGGGTAAACTGCTCGCAACAGCGCCATCGTCTTCGAGTTGATTACAGCCAGTAGTTTGACTGGAACAAAGGCGCCGTGGCCTGTAAGTCTCTCTCAGCAATATGTGTAGTTCATTCATAAACGTGTGTGTTAATGACTAAATGCAAATTAGACACAATGTTAGCATGATATATAGGCTAGAACTACTTCATCACGCCGCTGCATTTAGGGAGACCTGGTTGTTTGGGACAAGTTTAATTTCTGTCACAAACATGTGACATGTAAAATATCTTGGCTAGTTGAGGACAACTAATACATATTAATATGTAAAAACAAAAATGTTGATGAAATTAATGAAAACTCCATACAATCTTGAAAGCTAAATTACTGTTTTAAAATGTTGACTCTTGGCTCTGTTAATGCAATCGTGAAGCTGAGTAATTTATCCAACACTATGAATGGAGAATGGAATGTTTACGTGTTGCTGACTGCATATATTTAAACACTACAGCACTTTGGAGAAGAACATATCTGTGTGACTTTTTTCCTTAAATATTCCTATAAAGTGAATATAAAAGAAGAAATGCACCCTAACAAGTGGAGGCAAAAAAAGGGAAAGAAAACCTTTCGTCGGACGGTGAACCACAAGGTACAGCCACAGTGCCCTGTTCAGGAGGAGGACTGGGAAAAGGAGTTAGAGGAGATTTCACAGTCCATAGAGATGCAGAAACAGCCTCCTTATGGTAATTTCCTTTACTGAAGTGAATAAATTTTTATTTTAAAAATTGGTTTGCAAGAAACTATAAATTGTTTGACTTCATAGTTATTTTTCTTCAACAGATTCAAGAGATGATTTGATGACGGACATAAAGGAGATTTTCCACTGTAACATCCAGAATGACCCAAGCTCTGTCCAGGGACACTACAGCCCAGCAGTCCACCACATTCAGCCTGTGAAATGGGTCCGCTGTGTTTATGCAATAGTTGATGAGCAATTTACAGATGCTGAAGAATAAGGCATTAAGAGAATATATAATAATCTTTGAAATTATTTCCTTTAAAATCTGCTGAGCTCAGGATAATGTTGTTTTAACTAGTTTAGTGAGCTGTCTGCATTTATGTTATCTAATTATCGATATGTTGATATATAAATGCAAAGCATTCATAATTGCCAGTATAGTTCATTTTGCAAATCCAAGTATTTTTTAATCTCTGTTTAAGTATGGTTTTTGATTGTATACCTATAGCGTAATGCATTAAAATGTTAAGCTGCTTTAACAGGAAGTCAAAAGAAGAAATTGTGTTCTTGTGGACAATTATAACACATTAATTGGTAATTAAAGAAATTGAATTGATTTGTGCAGTCGTTTCACATGAGTTTCCACTAGGTGGCTCTGTTTGCTCAATCTTTAGAAAAGCTTGATGCTTGAATTAAAAATTGCCACGTGTTAGTCTTGATTAGACTTTAATTAGATGAATTAAAAAATTTTCATACATATGATTTTTTTTTTAAGTTGTCTGCATCGAGGTAATGTGATGGACTTTCTCAGTTGTTCTGTGTAATTAAAAGCGGTTTGTGTTAGACCAGTGTTTCCCAACCCTGTTCCTGAAGTCACACTAGCAGTACACATTTTCTACCTCTTCCTAATCAAACCCACCTGAATAAACTCATCAAAACATAAGAAGAGACTCTTAATGGGTCAAATAATGGAGACATCCAAAATATGTACTGTTGGTGTGCGTCCAGGAACAGGGTTGGGAAATGCTGTGTCAGACATCATCACATTGACTTTATGTTCTCTGCCTTTTTTCAGGCTGCTCTCAGATGTCTAAATCTTAATAACTTGTTTAAAATGTGTTTTTGAACAAATGTGGTTTATGAAGTCACTTAAAGAACTTAAAATTTCACATTATCTGGGATTACAACATTTCAGATTAGCTGCCCTGTGTGATAAGATTCTTTCTTTTCATTAAATTACTAAATATTCATTAATCCATTCATTGTTTAAAATGATTAAAAATCCAGCAGTAAAAATGTAATGTTACAAAATGTTCTAAATAATGCATTATATGTTTTGGTGAACTGTTAATCAGAGAATTCTGTAAGATCATGACTTTTGAGGGGGTCACGATGGCGCAGTGGGTAGCACTGTTGCTGTGTGGAGTTTGCATGTTCACTTCGTGTTCACGTGGGTTTTCTCCGGGTGCTCCAGTTTCCCCCACAGTCCAAAGACATGCGGTACAGGTGAATTGAATAAGCTAAATTGGCCGAAGTGTACAGTATGTGTGTGAATGCAAGAGTGTGAGTGTTTCCCAGTGCTGGGTTGTGGCTAGAAAGGCAGATGGTGCCTAAACATTTGCTGGATAAGTTGGCAGTTCATTCTGCTGTGGCAACCCCTGATAAATAATAGGACTAAGCCGAAAAGAAAATGAATGAATCATGACTTTTAAATGTAGTTCAAGATTAAAGTTGATTGTTTATTTTATATTTCTACCCTTATTTTACTGTACTGTTATTATTAATTGTTATTAATACAGTGGATTTAGATGGCATGTAATTAACTAAAAACTTATGGCAGGATAATAGTTGTGTGAATTATTTTGCAGTGCAAACAATCATTCGGAGATTTGACTGCTAGTTGGAACAGCTTTATTACCTCAGATTCAATCCACTACGACTTTAAAGATCAGATAGAGAGTAACAAGTTAGTTAGAATTTCTACAATATTCAGAAAGGTGTTCAACAGAGTTTGTGACAGATGACACTTTTAGTGCAGCTGGCTTTTTAGGCAAAAGTTTACAGAGAGTTTAATATTTGAAACATTAGGACAGGGCTGTGATATTTTGAAATATCTGGCAAGTGTAAAAGCATGATTATTAGTACAGTAGTTTTATTTCCTAACTCAAATGGACTATGCAGTGGTGCAATGCTGTTCTTTTGTGAAGCTTTCAACAAGGCCAGGCTTTTTGCATTCATGATGGTACATGTTTCAGATTAAATGTGGTTTGAAATATTATAAATGGACGATTTTTTTTGTCAAGAGTCTAAATTAGTTTAAATTAGAATCCTTTAGTGGTATGGCTAAGGGGTGTCAAACTCAGTTCCTGGAGTGCCGCAGCTCGGCACAGTTTAGTTCCAACCCTAATTAAACACACCTAATCAAAATAATTGAGTCCTTTAGGCTTGTTTAAAACCTCCAGGAACTTTACTCCAGGAGTTTTACAAGTGATGTTTTTTAAACAAATTTTGAGAGAATCACATGCTTATGATTGACCACGGCACAATCACATGACCAAAAAAATCTAATGAATTCAAATGAACATAAATAACCTGCTTTCCTCACCTTAGTCATTTTCGATTTTAAATAATTGCCCCTGATTCCTCCCCCTCTTTTTCTAAATAAATAACAGGAGTTCTCAAGACCTACCTGTGATTCAAGACCAAGACCAAACTCTACTCTCTGCTGATTAAACTGGCTCGAGGATCCTCTGAGCTCGAGGCTCTCTCCCGGGAAAGCATGCCAAACATGATTTTACCTTATCAAGCATCAGCTAAGAGTGAACTCTTGAATTGTAGTTTGCGTGCAGACCCAAAAGGGGTTGGTGCTCTACTGGTCTGTCGTCATGAGATGTTGAGATCCATAGGCGGTTTGTCTGCAGGCCTTGTGCAGAGTTGAGGCGGTCGTCTCCATCACTGTCTAGTCCAGCACCAGATAGCTGTCTGGGTCAGCCTATTGACTACTGATCCTCTAATGACTGGATATAGAGTAAATAGTCACTGATGAGGGTTAATAGGGAATACAAATCAGGAATCAAGATCTGACTCTGCTACTTTTATATCTCTTTCATTGGAGTGTCTGTTTAGGGACACATATACATGTTTAGAGATACTTGAATAATATAAATCTAAAATAATGTTTATATAAAATTGTGTCTTGGCATTATGGGAATACATACATGTAAAAGAAAAACAATATTAATATTTTCACACATGAATGTCTTTACAAACACATGCACACATACACAACTGAAAAGAGAAACTAAAAAGTATGAACATAAAAAGTATAAGCATGCACAGCACTCAGGGTTCCTTTTGCCTGAATTACTGCAGCAATGCGGTTTGGCATGGAGTCAGTCAGTCTGTGATTCTGCTCAGGTGTTATGAGAGCTCAGGTTGCTCTGATAGTAACCTTCTCTTCTGCATTGTTGGGCCTGGCGTTTCGCATCTTCCTCTTCACCATACCCAATAGATTTTTTGATGAGGTTAAGGTCAGGTGAGTTTGCTGGCCAATTAAGAACAGGGACACCGTAGTACTTAAAGCAGGTACTTGTAGCTTTGGAACTGTGTGCAGGTGCCAAGTCCTGTTGAAGAAGGAAAACTGCATCTCCAAAAAGTTGGTCAGCAGCAGGAAGCATGAAGTTCCTTACAACATCCTCCTATATGGCTGTGTTGACCCTGGACCTCAGAAAACACAGTGGAGCAACACCAGCAGATGACATGGCACCCCAAACCATCACTGACTGTAAAAACTTTACACTGGATCTCAAGCAACATGGATTGTGTGGTCCTTCTCTCTTCTCTCAAAGGAAATGCTAAATGTTCCTTGATTAGAGAACATAACTTTAGAGAACAACAGTCCAGTCTTTAGCCTAGGCGAGACGCTTCTGACCAGTGACGTGCAGTGAGGTTTGTGGCTGGTGAGGCACTGACTCTTACAAACATATGCACCCAATATATTTGCCAACTACCAATTGTGTTTCATATACCATATCAGCATTCTTCAAATACAGTGTGCATGTATCTCTAATAGTTTGTTATGGATGGAGATGACATGTATGCATTTTTGTGTGTGAGAACCAGCATGCTAATGGTGGACGTGTGCACTACTTATGGATCACTAAGGTAAGTAAATGTGTGTAATGTATAAGAGCACTGTTTTATCACCCAGAGTCAAGTCACCTCATCACAGCCACCATTTATACCATTTCGGTCGGGTGAGCCATACACTCCACCTTGGCCCTCCGGGACCTCAACGTCACCTTCGCCCTATGGCTCTCCATCTCTTCCTTGGGCTCCACCTTCAGCTATGGCATCTCCCATCTGGAGTCAGCAACCACTCCTCCTACATGGCTCCTCCCTCCCTCGGCTCCACGCTAGGCTGTCCTCCTGGCTGTGTCCTGCGACTCTCTGACCACCTCCTCCATTCCACGTCCTCCAACTCGTCTCCTGGCTCCTCCCTCCTAAGACTCTTCCCTGACCGCCTATCTCACCCTCCTGTGTATTCTGTTTAGAAGGCTTGAGGACGCTTGTATTTTAGTCCCTGTGTTCAGTTACTTCCTCGTCCGGTAGTGTTCACATTGAACTGTCTACACCCCATGTTGTTCCTGAGTCTCCTGTGTTTCCAATGTCCTTTAAGTGAGTGATGGCAAATGAATCTATGTGTTTGAGAACTTATGCTATCCTGTGCATTTGCGAGAGAGCCCAGTCGTGACATTAGTAAAGCATCTGCTTATGCAGACGATATTACTGTTTACATAAAAAATAACAATGATATTGAAGCATTAAATGAAAGCCTATATTTATGAAAAAGCCTCATCTGCAAAGGTCAATTGGAATAGAACGAAAAGGTTACCAAAGTAACCCTCATTCCCCGAGGGGGGGGGGGGGGGGGGGGGGGGGGGAATGGAAATGCTATGTGGAAACTTCCACAATGGGAATTTCACTGGAAACCAATCATCTGAAATACTATACAAACTGGCCAATGTAATGCCAATGAATTTCCAGTGTCAGCGTACACGGCTAGCAGCAATTACAATCACCCGTGAATAAAGATGCCAGCTGTGCATCACTGAGTCACCTTTTCTAGCTGAAGAGCCGAACTACAGCTGTCAGCTAAGGTGCAATCGCTTGTGGCGAAGGAACATAGCATTTCCGGAAGAGCAAAAGATAAGAGGTTAATATGTACCAATATGAACTAGAAGGTATAACATCCCATACTGGCATTGTTCCGGCTGTCACACCAGGAGAAAAGAGAAATTATAAAATTTGGTAGCCATATGGCCGTAATTATTGATGAGTGTCCGTGGTCCTCCGCTGAGGAAAGAGCAAACCAAGTGGCCCATCTCAGGGACGCTTCGCGTTCCGTACCGCACTTAGCGGCGCCCTGAGGCAGGGGGCAGTGATTGTCTGAGGGGCACTTGGCACTGGTAGCAAGTAGAACAGACAGGGTGGTGGAGCAAATTTTGGAGCCACAGAGGCGCGCCCCCGGCGAGGAGCAGCAAAAGTTAAAGGGGAGAAGTTTTGTTTTTTTTGACTGCTCTTTCACCCTAGTGAATTCCTGGCTGAACTCACCCAGGGTGTGGCCGAACAGGCCAGTGTGGGATATGGGTGTGCAAACTTTGTCAACGTCACGCATATCTGCCAGGTTTTAGCCAGAGGAGGTCATCGTCCTTACCAGTTTTAGAGCAAAGTCGATTCCAGTGCGTATATTAAGCCTGGGTCGGAACCTTCCTCGTGCCGCTGGGCCTACACCTGCGCCAGGCATAGTAAGCAGAACAGAAGCAGCCTGGCCCACAGCACTGTAGGCTCTGGCTGCGAGGGACGCAGGCAACCTACATGCTTTGGACAGGAGCCGAGGCTAACGCATGGAAGGGGCATCAATTGGGCAACACTGACCGCGCTAACACGCTTGATCTGGGCATTTGCCTCGTACCCCCTGGCTGCTCCGCATCGAGGAAGGTGAGGGCAGAGCGCATGCAGACCGGGCAAAAAAGGTGCCCTCATCGCTGCGCGAACTTACTGTGCACCACTGGGAAGAAGGGGATGGTAGGCTTAGAGGGTTTCCCCTTCTTATCCTCCACGTCACACCCGTCTAATCGGTCCGGAGCTGGGGGACAGGCCATCTCCAGCGCCGCCGAAGCAACTCAGCTTAGCACAGCCATCATATCAGATTCCATACCCGGAGCCTTGCTCATGACCCCCCGGAGGGAGGAAGCGGGTCTGAATTGTCATCGGAAAATGACAGTCCACCCTCTGATGCAGCGATGGACATCTGGTCCTCGGTGTCATTGAGTGAGAGGGCTTCTTTCATTCGAAGCTTAGATGGAGCGCGCTGAGGAATGGGATGTCCGCAAGGGCAGTTAGCCATGCTGATTGACCCACACTGTAATTCTTAGATCTGCCCGAGTTCTAAACGCTACTTGCAGGGGACAACAGGGGTGGTTCGCTCTTTTGCAAGAGCCACGATCTTAGCTGTGCAACAGACATGCCATTGCAGTGATGGCATGCGCTGCACGCGAGCACCGCATTAACATGCTGAACCCCCAGACAAGCAGCACAGTGATCATGCCCATCATCCGTGGACAGGGAACAGAGAAAGCCCAGTCAAGGGAGAATAGTCCCAGCTCGACTCTCTGCCATTGTGTGTCACACACTGTCAAACACCGGCAGCTTTCTCGTTCACTCTCTTTCTCGAAGGAGGTTGGAGGAAGCAAAGGCCCTCTCAGTAGCGTGAGGCTCTGAAAGCGAAAAGGTGACTTAGTGGCATCTTTATTCACGAGTGATTATGATTGCTGCTAGCTGTGTATGCTGACGCCACCAATTTATTGGTTTCCCTCCCCCTGGGGAACTGGATCTATTAAGTCCTAACAGATTGTTGCAAAAAAAAAAAAAACAATTATGTATGTACAATGTATTGGAATTCTTATTATTTTGTTTAATTATTTATTTTAAATGTATTTTTTGGTTAATTTAAAAAGAAGAAAAAAAGAAAAGAAGATTTAAAAAGTATAATGTGCTAAATAAAGGGATGTAAAATTCAAATATCTCTTTTTGTTATGTCAATCTTCTGTGAATACAACAGCAAGTAATTGAAAAGTACTTAAAAAAGTTATTAATTACTATTTGGATCATAAAATTTTTATTTAAATTACTTTTTTAATTAATTTGTCTGAAATTTGTTTTCTCTAATTAATAAGTTATTTTATTGCTTGTCTCAATAATATAATGCCTATAAATCTCAACAAATACACAATGTAAATTAAACTCTGACTCAAATAGGGTCTTTTATCTGTTTAAGAATAACTTTAAAAAATTAAACACTACATGTAGGACTTTCCACTGTGTGTCACTATTGTTTGCATATGTATATTGTAAGTGATAGATTTTATTATGTTCCGGAGTATTTGAAAAAATATATAAGTGTGTAAATTTACCAGGTCATTTTAAATGCAGGCACATTTGTATTTCATATACCTTCTAATTGTAATAGCAATTTTTCTTTGAAGTGAAGCCAGGAGAATTGGCCCCTCAGAAAAGTTTATAATCTGGAGGATGTCGCTTTAGGAAGTGCTCAGCGGGAGGAAAGGAGATATCCCTGGCTGAAGAGAAAGAGCTGGAAGTAATAAAGGCAGGCTTAACCTTCAGAAAGAGACATGCTCACAGCAACCAGACCCACTGGGATGCAAAGTACCCCGGGAAGGAAGACCCAGTCTCTCTTCCTAACAACCGAAAGGCTGTGGAAGCAATGTTCCTGAGGACTGAGAAGCGGCTCATGAGACACCCTCTATGGAAAGAAGCTTACCTGAAACAAGTCCATGAGATGGTAGAAAGGGGAGCTGCTGTTAAACTCACTAGGGAAAGTTGCAAAGATGCTGTGTGGTTGGTGAGTCACCTAATTCCCATTCAGCGACTACACCTATACCTCTTGTCTGGAATAGCAGCCAGGAGTTCAGAGGGGTTAGAATTAACAACATTCTGCTAAAAGGCTCAGACAATTTGAATTCCATTGGGGTGGTGCTGCTCAGATTCCGGGAAGGGGAACAAGAGATGATGTTGGACCTTTTCGGCCCCTATGTTGTTAAAGGACAAATTTTAGGACAGGACAGAACAAAAATGAAGATCCGGGGTGTGGTGTTCAACTGTATGGCTTCAAGAGCAGTACACGCTGACATCGTAGAAGATTTGTGGACAGAAGGATTCCTGAAAGCATATCAGCATTTCACAGCTCTTAGGGGTCACTCAAGAAAACTCTAGTCAGACCAAGGGGCTAACTTTGTGGGCGCCAGACCATGCTGGAACTTTATGAGTTCCTAAGCAACGTCGACAAGGATCATATTCAGAAGAAAGCATTAGTAAAAGGAACCGACTGGGTGTGAGTGTTTCTCCCAACGGACTCTCCCCATCGGAATAGGGCAGCTGAGGCGGCAGTTTGTGTACTCAAGAGGGCGTTAAGTAGTGTCGGTAAAAGATGTAATTTGACAGTGCTGGAGTTACAGACCCTTCTGTATCTGGCTGCTAATCTGTCAAATGAAAGACCAATCTGTGCCAAAGTTCAAGTTCAAGATGAGGCTGTGGATGTAATCACTCTTTACTCGCTTCTGCTTGGTCACGCTGGACCCAAGAAGGACATCCAGGGGGTTTAAATATCCAACTTACCCCTTGGTATGTCTGAAATTAATCCAGATAGAGGTTGATAAGTTCTGGAAGAGGTGGATCCAGCTGGCAGGTCCGAACCTCTACACCGGCCAGAAGTAGCATACACCAACTAGAAATATTGCAACAGGTGATCTGGTATGGTTAGCTGATCAAAACTTGCTGAGGGGGCCAATTCAAGTTAGGTCGAGTAGGGGAAGTATGTTCTGACACGAAGGGTGTAGTATAAGATGTGAGGGTGACAACATGTCGAAGTTGTCCAGTTTCCGATGGACAGTCCAAAGGAAACCGAGGTGAAGAGAACTACCCTTCCACCACCATCCACAGAGATGTTAGGAGGTTCGTGGTTCTGCTTCCAGTGGAAGAGCAGTAAGGAATCTCCACCATGGTGTGTTTTGGTTGATAAGGTATCCCCACCATGGTGTGTTTCACAGGCTTTCTTCTGTGAGGGCGCATGCTCGAGTGACGTCACTGTCACCGGACGGTAGCTTCGCTGCATGCGTTTGGAGTTTAGACTCGCAATTTACATTTTATCATAAAATACCTCCTCATTCGCTAAATATTTGTCTCTCCTACTTAGGGTGAAAAATGCCTTAACACACTCATACAAACAAATCTACTTTAAAACGTTCTGTCTCTCGAGCATCCGCCTGTTGTTTGTAGCTTTAGTCTGCTAGCACCGCTGGTCAGCTAAAGCTACCGACCTCTTTCATTCACTTATTTTTTCACTTACTGGCTTTACTCCTCACCTTGTACTATGTCGCTTGCGTGTCTGTCCTTGAGTGTAGGAGAAGCATCGATGGAGGCGCTGGACCTGGAGCTGGAAGCAGTGGAGTCCCAGATTCGCTCCCTCGAGACGAAGCGAGCGCGGCTCCGGGCTTTGCTCGAACCCGTTATTCGCTCGTCTGAGGTAAGTGTACAATACAATTACAATTCTTCGTCTTCCTCAACCCCGCGTGTTTCTCTGTCCAGGCCCAGCGCACCGAGGACGCGGTTCGCCCAGGCGTCGTTCACGCCGACAGCCGGCTACCACGGCCCCTGGGTGCAGCCGCGTAAGGTGCTTGCCGGGTCCCGGGGCAGAACGTCTCCTCCTCCGGTGTTCGAGATCCCCACGGAGAACCGATTCGCCCCTCTCCACAAGACGGGTCGCGATGTGGCCATCATCGGCGACTCAATTGTGCGCCACGTCCGCTCCGCTTCCTCCAAAGGTAACAAAGTACACACTTTCTGCTTCCCTGGTGCCCGAGTTAAGAATATTTCTGCACAGATACCTACTGTCCTGAGTGCTGCCGAGCGCCTCGGCAGACAGAGATCCTGAAGAACGACTTCAGGAGCCTGATCAAGATGGTTCGACGCACCTCGCCCGCCACGCAGATCATCGTTTCTGGACCACTTCCTACCTACCGCCGAGGAAATGAAAGGTTCAGTAGACTTTTTGCTCTGAATGAATGGATATTAACATGGTGTGAAGAACAGAAATTGATCTTTGCTAATAACTGGAATCTTTTCTGGGAGCGTCCTAGGCTTTTCCGTGCTGACGGGCTGCACCCCAGTAGAGCTGGAGCTGAACTTCTGTCGGACAACATCTCCAGAATACTTCGCTCTATCTGACTAGTAAGTAAAAATTCACAAAATTCACAATTTAGCCATACAGACTTCTATTCGTCCCACATAAATATCAGTAATGCATATCTGGCTAACCCCATAGAGACTGTGTCTGTTCCTCGTATTATTAGATCAAGAAACAAACGTACTGTGTGCTCCAGAAATAATCTATTAAGAATTAAACCAGAAAAAACACTAAAAAGTGAAAATACAAATTTCATAAAGCTTGGTCTCCTAAACTGGTCACTAGCACCTAAAGCGCTTATCATAAAAGAAATAATAACAGATAATAATCTTAATGCACTCTGTCTCACTGAAACCTGGCTGAAACAAAATGACTATATTAGTTTAAATGAAGCAACTCCTCCAGGATTCCTATATAAACATGAGGCTGGTCAAACTGGTCGTGGTGGTGGAGTTGCATCAATCTTTAGTGATATTCTTAATGTTAATCAGAGAAACTGACTTAGGTTTAGCTCCTTTGAAGTATTAGTGCTTAATGTTATGCTTCCGGACACTATGCAAAAACCTATGTTATCTCTCGCTCTAATTACCATATATAGACCCCCAGGACCCTATGTCAATTTTCTAAAAGAGTTTTCTGATTTTATCTCTGACTTACTAGTTAAAACTGATAAAATACTAATTGTGGGAGACTTTAACATCCACATAGATGACGCTAACGACACATTAGGGCTCGCGTCTGTGAACTTACTACATTCACTAGGGATAAAACAAAACATTATTGGTCAAGCCCATCGCTTAAAGCATACACTGGATCTAATTCTGTCTTATGGAATTGAGGTCATTGATGTAGACATTATACCACAAAGTGATGATATTACAGACCACTACCTCTTACTATATAAGTTGTGTTTACCTGAAATTAGCAGATCTGCTCCGATATATTGCCCTAGTAGAACTATTGTTCCATCCACCAAAGATGAATTTATAAATAACCTACCTGATCTTTCTCTATTTCGAAATGCACCCGCAAACGCAAATGACCTTGATGTAGTAACCAGCAGTATGGATGCCATCTTTACTAGCACTCTAAATACTGTGGCACCCATCAAACTAAAAAGGCTAGAGAGAATAAAACTACACCATGGTATAATAGTCATACCTGTGCTCTCAAAACAGCAACCCGTGCCCTGAAACGTAAATGGAAAAAACTAATTTAGAAGTTTTTAGAATTGCGTACAAAGACAGTATGTCCAGCTATAGGAGGGCTCTAAAATCTGCCAGGGCTGAGCACCTCCGCAAACTGATAGAAAATAATCATAACAATCCTAGATTCTTATTTAACACCATTGCTAAATTAACAAATAATTGGTCATCTTTGGAACAAAACGTTCCACCGCAAATTAGTAGTGATGACTTCATGAATTTTTTCAGTCATAAAATAGAAAGCTTTAGACAGAAAATAGGAGATATTAAACTTTCTGCACTGCCTTATACTTCAGATCCAGTAAACATCCCACCGAATCAAGATAACATACAGTGCTTCAAAATCATAGAACAGGAAGAGCTAGATAAAATTATAAATAGTTCTAAACCAGCTACGTGTTTATGTTGGATTTAATTCCAACAACATTACTGAAAGAATTGCTACCGGTTATAGGAGAACCTCTTCTTAACATTATCAACTCTTCTTTATCTTTAGGTCATGTTCCAAATCCTTACAAGTTAGCTGTTATTAAGCCTATTATTAAGAAACCACAACTGGACCCCAGCAACTTAGCTAATTATAGTCTACAGGTGTCCAGGGACAGGCTCTACAATGGTTTAAGTCATACTTAACCGGTACCGGTACCAGTTTGTGAATATTAATGGACAACCTTCACAAGTCAGCCCAGTAAAATACGGGGTGCCTCAAGGATCAGTTTTAGGCCCTTTGCTGTTTACAATATACATGCTACCCCTGGGAGACATTATTAGAAGACATGGGATCAGCTTTCACTGCTATGCAGATGATACTCAATTATATATTTCAACTAAACCTGACGAGTTGTCTAAACTGTCCAAGCTAACTGAGTGTATTAAAAATTTTAAAGACTGGATGACCAACAATTATCTTCTCTTAAACTCAGACAAAACAGAATTATTACTTATTGGGCCTAAATCCTGTACACAGCATATCTCACAACTCGACCTGCAATTAGAGGGATACAACGTTAGCGTTAGCTCTACTATAAAAGATCTGGGTGTCATATTAGACAGCAATTTAACTTTTAAAAATCATATATCCCACGTCACAAAAACTGCTTTCTTTCATCTGAGAAATATTGCTAAGTTACGTAGTATGCTATCGATCTCAGATGCAGAAAGGCTAGTCCATGCTTTTATGACTTCTAGGCTGGACTACTGTAATGTACTGTTTGCTGGCTGCCCAGCATCCTCTATTAACAAACTTCAATTAGTACAAAATGCAGCTGCCAGAGTTCTTACCAGGTCTAGAAAATTTGATCACATCACCCCAATTTTATCCTCCTTACACTGGCTGCCTGTTAAGTTTCATATTGAATTTAAAATATTGCTTCTTACCTACAAAGCTTTAAATAATCTAGCTCCTGTTTATCTAACCAATCTTCTGTCTCGCTACAATCCAACTCGCTCTTTAAGATCTCAAAACTCAGGGCTTCTAGTAGTACCTAGAATAGCTAAGTCGAGTAAAGGAGGTCGAGCCTTCTCATTTATAGCTCCTAAACTCTGGAATAGCCTTCCTGATGACGTCCGAGGCTCAGACACACTCTCCCAATTCAAAACTAGATTAAAGACCTATCTGTTTAGTAAAGCATACACTTAATGCACCACTTAGCGGGTTTCCACACTGGTTTGCATGGTTCGGGATCTGTAGAGCTGCGCATTCTTGGATTTGCTCTTTAGTGTTTGGACTCTCAGTAGTGATTATTAAACCACACTAAACTGAGCTAAACTGAACTGAATTTAAACACTAAAAACTGAACTACACTGTTCTAATTTACTATGACCTTTTATGTGAAGCTGCTTTGACACAATCTACATTGTATAAGCGCTATACAAATAAAGGTGAATTGAATTGAATTTCAGGGAAGGATCAAGTCCTTCCCCACTACCATCCTCTCTGAGGTTGGTGGTGTTTCGGTAAAGGAGATAATGGACATTGTTTGGACATCAAACGACCTTAAGGATTAGTTTTTCATGCTGTAGCATAATACATTCATAGCCAAATAAGCAATGTTATTTTCAGAGTCATGGGCAAAATTTAATTTCTATAAATTAATTTTTATGGTGGTCTTCTTGGATCTGAGGATGAGGACTTTCTATTATGCGTGACTATTGTTTGCATATGTATATTGTAAGTGTTAAATGTTATTATGTTCCGGGGTATTTGAAAAAATATATAAGTGTGTGCCAGGATTCTGCCTCTCCGGTC
Source organism: Danio aesculapii (assembly GCF_903798145.1). NCBI lineage: Eukaryota > Metazoa > Chordata > Actinopteri > Cypriniformes > Danionidae > Danio > Danio aesculapii. The sequence continues at coordinate 26,880,872 of NC_079440.1, read as the reverse complement.
TTGTTTTGGTGGCAGAGTCCGGATACTAGTCCTGTCATGTCTTGTATGTTGTGCTCGGGTCGGCTTCTCAGGTCAAGCCCTCATTTTCTGTCATTGTGTGTCTTTTGTATGAGTGCCGTCTCGGCCGTGCTTGGGCCGTGCCTCTGTGATGAGCATCTACAGGAACTTAGTGCTGCTGATTCTCTCCACAGTCGAGTTGTAGATAATTAGTGGGGGGTGCTTAACAGAGTTTCTGAGGTTGTTAGTGCCACACCATTCAGCCAGCTGTGCCACTTTTCTCTCTGTAGTTATCATTGTTGCTAATGAGACTTACCATTGTTTTGTCATCAGCAAACTTCATGATGTGGTTGGAGCTAAACTTGAGAGTGCAGGTGTGAGTCAACAGCTTGAAGAGCAGCAGGCTGCGCACACAGCATTTTGGGGGACATGTGCTCAGTGTGGTAATGCTTGAGGTCTTGTGGCCATCATGGACTGTCTGAGGTCTTTGAGTTAGAAAGTCCAGGATCCAATTTCAGTGGGAGTTTTTTTGACAGACCGCAATGAGTTTATTGATAGGCTGTTGTGGGTGATCCACAAAATGGCTGTTTGAGACTTCGCTCCACTGCTAAACCATGCTTTAAAGTCTTTTTCTTCTTACAGCAAACATCAGTTTATCACTTAAATTCTATCTTAAGTATGCTTAAACCTTCCTGTGACAAAAACTTTCTTATATTTTCGGCTCGTCCACTGGGAAAAAGAAAGTGACGACTCGACTGACTGCATGCTCCACTGATGATCTACATGGCGAAACTGACAACTCGGAGGCCATTTGCACGACAATCATGGATCAGATTTTGATAAAAATCTAATCTGTAGCCATCTGTTTAAATAACATGGATGAATCTTTAGAAGCTAGTTTAAATATGATAGACAGTGCTCTGGGTTACATTAAAACATTTATCGCGTCGGTAGAGCTCTCTCTCTCCAATTTGTCTAATCAGGCAACAGATTTAGAAAGGTGATGCCAAAACTCAGATTTTCTCTAGCCCGGACGTGAACAAGAAACCAAGAAGTATTCTAGTGTGTTTTCTCCAAGATTTTCAGAAAGAAGTGGTTCTCAGGGCAGCTTTGAAAAAGCGTGACATCCTCTACAATGAATCCAAATTAAGGTTTTATTCTGACCTTTCAGTGGAGATCCTGCACATATGTTGTGAATTTAATTCTATGGGGAAAATGATGGCCTGTCAGAATATGCATCGTGGCTTTGCTTACCCTGCACGGCTTCGCTATCTTCACAACAGGCAAATTCATTTTTTTTACACCCCATGAATTAGTGTAGCGGATTAAGCTCATAAAACTATGAATATTAATAATTAATAATAATAAGTTATGTAATTATGAATATTTGGGCTGACTTTATTGTTAATGGTAGCTGAACTAAAATTACATTTAATTGAACTGCTCATCTGTTGGAGCCTACAATTTATTTGTCTATTAATTCAAATATCAAGTAATTTCCTGGTCTGGAAAAATAATTAATCTTACAACATTAACAGAATAGTACAACCTGTTGCTTTATCTTTGAGTTCAAGTAACTTGTGCTGTATGTAAAGCAAGCAGTCTGTGTGGGCTCAAATGTTTAATAATAATAATGAAAAGGTATAGACAACACATATATTTACAACATACATGTACTCGAGAGCAATAGAGAGAGAGAGAGAGAGAGAGAGAGAGGGAGGCAAGGAGAACAGGGCCGAGAAAGCCCAACGGAGAGACAGTTGCATCAGTAACGTAAAACCATTAGAAAACCAAAGAAAACTGAATCACCTTGTTTTGTTTTTTTTGTTTTTTTTCAAATCTTTTTATTAACATTTTGGTCAGTAAAACATCAATTTCAAAAGTATTTGAAAAACAGAGACAAATTATCTTTGCTACAACAGAGCCCCCCACCCCACTGCACCATTTCTGTACAATATGTTATGCCTATTTTAAATCTGTTTTACATCATGTCATGATATATGCATGCATACATACAAGTAGATAAAAGTTACATTATATGTTCACTCATCTATTGTACATATATACACATGCATCGAGTCACAATAGGCTTCGCAAATGTAAACTAAAGAAATAAAATAATTTAGATATAAAATAAGATGATGGGAAGGAAAAAAAAATGTGAGAAACAAACAAAGGTCAAACTGAAAATATTAAGTTTGGATCCATTTGTTTTATATATGTCAGCACTGGCTGCCAAATAAGATAAAATTTTTGACTGCAACCTCTGGTGGAGTACCGAATCTTCTCCATTGTAAGATGGTACATAAGGTCCTTAATATATTGATTAAAAGTTGGAGGAAATTTGTCCTTCCATTTAAGCAGAATAAGACGTCTAGCAATTAATGTTGAAAAAGAAATCATATTTTTGGTATTATTGTCTAAACTGGGATCTGTAATTAAACCAAATATTCCTATAATAGGGCAAGGGTCAATTGTTACATGCAAAACATTTGAAAAAAAAAACTAAATAATAATTGCCAGAACTTGGTGATTTTAGAACATGCATAAACATGTGTGTGTGATTAGCTATCTCTACGTCACATCTACTACATAAGGGATTTATAGTTGGTGAAAATTTAGATAATTTTGCTTTTGTCCAATGAAGGCGATGGACCACTTTAAACTGAATAATTGTATGTCGCAAACAAATTGAAGTTGAGTGAATCTTATTTATAATATCTTGCCAAATGTCCTCTGAGAGAATCAACTCAAGTTCATTTTCCCATTGTTGTTTCGACTTTGTTACTGAAGTTAGATTTTGTGAGGAGATAAAAGAGTAAATTACACCTATATTACCTTTAAGAACTGGGTTGGTTTTTAAAATGGTGTCGAGTAATGTTTCTGTAGGTAAAGATGGAAAGTCTACTGTATTAGAAATCATAAAACTGCGGACCTGTAAATATCTAAAGAAATGTGTTTTGGGTATATTGTATTTTGTTCTTATTTGGTCGAAGGACATGAAATTGGAATCGCTATATAAATCGTTCAGTGTCGTGAGTCCTTTTTCTATCCAGCAGTTAAATGTAGCATTTGCAATCGAAGGAGTAAACATATGATTTCTCATAATAGGGGCCTGCATTGAGAGATCTGTAAATGATAATGCTCGTCTAAATTGGTGCCATATTTTAAAAGATGTTTTAACAATTGGATTCGGAGAGTATCTAGATATTGGGTCAGGAAGAGGAATCTTAGAACAAAGTAAAGAAGATAATGCAAATTTACAAGAAGCCTTTTCTAGTTGTAACCATGTGGGATTATCAGATGGGTTAATCCAATACAGCATAAATTTAATGTTAGAAGCCCAATAATAATGTTGGAAATTTGGGAGAGATAACCCACCAAAAGAGCGATGTCTTTGCAATAAATTTTTACGCATGCGAGGTATTTTCCTATTCCAGATGAAATCAGATATAAGATTAGATTAGATTCAACTTTATTGTCATTACACATGTACAAGTACAAGGCAACGAAATGCAGTTTCGGTCTAACCAGCAGTGCAATAGCAGCAAGTGCAGGATATAGGTATAAGTTATAAAGTGCAGTTATAGAAAAAACTATGGTAATATTTACAGATGGATGTACTATGAACATTATATGCAGGTTGTATTAGCTATGAACAGATTTATATTAAATGAATATATGTACAGGATGCTATTAATAATCAGGAGTGGCAGATAGATAAACAATTACAAATGTTCATGTGCAGTGGGTATGTACAGTTCAGATAAGTGAATCAGTGCAATGTAGTGCAATGAATATGTGCAAACTTTAAATGTGCAAATGTTAAATAGTGCAGTGATTGTGAGGAGTATAAGTTAGAGGAGTGTGGGGGGTGTATGGGGGGGCAAAAGAGTCAGTGAGGGGCAGAGTTCAAAAGGGAGACAGCTCTGGGGAAAAAGCTGTTCCTCAGTCTGCTGGTTTTTGTCCGGGGGAGCCTGAAGCGCCTGCCGGAAGGCAGGAGAGAAAACAGTCTGTGAGCAGGGTGAGAGGTGTCCTTAAGAATACTGCGTGCTCTGCGCAGACAGCGTTTCTTCTGGATGTCCTCAATGGCTGGCAGTGTAGTCCCTGTGATGCGTTGGGCAGTTTTCACCACCCGCTGCAGTGCCTTACGCTCAGCAACAGAGCAGCTTCCATACCAGACTGTGACGCAGTTGGTCAGGATGCTTTCTATTGTGCAGCGGTAGAAGTTCACCAAGACAGCTGATGAAAGCTGGTTCTTCTTAAGTTGCCTCAAGAAGAATAGGCGCTGGTGAGCCTTCTTGACCAGGCTGGAGGTGTTGGTGGTCCAGGAAAGGTCCTTAGAGATGTGGGTCCCCAGGAACTTGAAGGATGAGACAGGCTCAACGGCCATCCCATTAATGTGGATGGGATCATGTGAGCCTGTTCGTCCCTTCCTGAAGTCCACAATGAGCTCCTTGGTCTTGTTGGTGTTAAGGAGCAGATTATTGTCGGTGCACCAGGTGGCCAGATGCTGTATCTCCTCCCTGTAGGCAGTCTCATCATTATTGCTGATTAGACCAATCACTGTGGTGTCATCTGCAAATTTGATGATGGTGTTGGATCTGTTCACAGGCCTACAGTCGATGGTAAAAAGGGAGTAGAGGAAGGGGCTCAGCACGCAGCCCTGTGGTACACCAGTGTTGAGTGTGATGGTGGTGGAGCAGATGTGGCCTGATCTAACATTCTGTTAGTCAGAAAGTCCATAACCCAGTTGCAGAGAGACGCGTTGATATCCAGGTCTCTAAGTTTGATCATTAGCTTAGAGGGTATGACAGTGTTGAATACTGAGCTGAAGTCAACAAACAGCATTCGTGCATAAGTGTTTTTATTGTCCAGGTGTGTGAGGACAGAGTGCAGTGCTATGGAGACGGCATCTTCTGTGCTCCTGTTGCCACAGTAGGAAAACTGATGTGGGTCCAGTGTGGATGGCAGAGAGTATTTTAGATGTGCCAGGACCAACCGCTCGAAGCACTTCATGATGATGGGTGTGAGTGCTACAGGGCGGAAGTCATTCAGGCATGTTGGGCTGGAGTGTTTGGGCACCGGCACAATAGAGGTAGTTTTAAAGCATGTTGGCACAGTTGCTAGGTTGAGCGACAGGTTGAAAATGTCTGTGAATACCCCAGCGAGCTGTTCTGCACATGCTTTGAGGACGCGCCCAGGGATACCGTCTGGTTCAGCAGCCTTACGCACATTGATCCGACTCAGTGCGGTGTAGACTTCTGAGGAGGTGAGTGTGATAGGTGAATGGTCGGTTGAGGTAGTGTTCCTGGTGTAGGGTTCTGTATTGTCTCTTTCAAAGCGGGCATAAAAGTCATTTAGCTCGTTCAGGAAGGAGACATTTGTGTCTGTGGGTGTGGACTGGCTGGGTTTGTAGTTGCTGACGGCCTGGATGCCCTGCCACATGCGCCGAGGATCAGAGTTGGAAAAGTGCTCCTCTAGCTTTAGCTTGTAGCAGTGCTTGGCCTTTTTGATGCCCCTCTTCAGATTAGCCCTGGAAGTGCTGTAGGCCTGTGCATCCCCTGATCTGAAGGCAGTGTTGCGTGCCTTTAGCAGGAGGTGCACCTCCTTGTTCATCCATGGCTTTTGATTTGGGTATGTGGTGATCTGTTTCTGGGTTGTAACACTCTCTATGGTGGTGTTGATATATTCCAGAACAGAGGAAGTGTAACTATCAATGTCTGTGTGAGAGCCACATGTGGCCTGGGAAGCAAACATACTCCAGTCTGTGTGTTCAAACCTGTCCTGGAGTGTGGAGTCCACCCCAGCTGGCCACACTTTGATGGTCCTTACTGATGGCTTCACACGGTTAATGCGGGGTGAGTACTTGGGGGTCAGGAACAAAGAAAGGTGATCTGATTGACCCAAGTGGGGGAGGGGGGTCACAGCGTATGCTTCAGCCATGTTTGTGTAAACTTGGTCTAAAGTTTTGTTTCCCCTTGTGTGGCAGAAAGTGTTTTGATGGAATTTGGGGAGCACTGTCTTTAAGTTTGAGTGATTAAAATCCCCCACAACAATAAAAGCAGCCTTCGGGTGAGCAGTCTGTTGTTTGCTGATGGCTGCATGAAGTTCATTCATAGCGAGCTTGGCATCAGCATCGGGAGGGATATAAGCAGCAGTTATTATGGTGGAGGTGAACTCCCATGGCAGATAAAACGGTCTACATTTAACCATTAGAAATTCCAGGTTAACAGAGCAATGTCTCCCAACGACGACAGAGTTTGTGCACCAAGCTTTGTTAATATAAATGCATAATCCTCCGCCTTTGGTCTTACCGGAGTCATCCGCCGTTTTGTCTGCTCGGAATGTTTGATGCTCCATTAGCGATATAGCGTTGTCTGGTATCCCGCTGTTTAGCCATGTTTCTGTGAAAATCATGACATTACAGTTCCATAATCTTTTGCTGTGGTTGATGCGCAGTCGAATCTCATCCATTTTGTTTACCAGTGACCGTACATTGGTGAGAAAAGTGCTGGGTAAAGGTGCTGGGTAAAGAGAGCTGGTGTGGTGTTATCTTTAGGTGTTAGCTTTAGCTTAGCTCTTAGCCCGCCGCGCTTCCCCCATCTTTGTTTACGTTCTCTGCGCCGCCTTCGAGCACTCCCGCTTGCCGGATAGGGCTCTCAGGCCCGGGTATTCTGGCGATCTCAGGGATGAGTCGAAGATTGCTAATAAAACTGTCCGGAATGCACAAACCAATGTCCAAGATGTCCTGTCGGGTGTACGATGTAAAGGCACTGCTGTTCTGCATGAACAGACCCGAAATGAGCAGGAAAAATACTGCAAAATTGCAGAAACTAGAGAGACGCTGGGCCTCGCGATCTGAACGCGCCGCCATCTAGTCGCCGCATAGGGAGCATAGGGATTCATAGGGAGGGAGTCTATGTTGGTAAAGAAAGACTTAAAAAAATGTAAAAAAATTGGAAGACATTGAAATAAAAATAGCAGTCTAGGCAGTATATTCATCTTAACAGTGTTAATTCTACCTCCCAAAGAAAAAGAAAGCAGGTTCCAACGATCAAGATCTTGTTTTACGTTATGCAAAAGTGGGCTAAAGTTAGCATTATAAAGTTTATGATGTTTATGAGTAACCCAGACACCCAAATATTTAATTTTCTCAGTACTTATTTTAAAAGCAAATGAGTTAGATAACGTTGTGTAAGATGTACAATTCACCGGCATAAGTTCACTTTTCTTAATATTATTTTTATAACCCGAAATTTTCCCGAATTCATTTAAAAGTTCAATCAGTGCTGGCAAGCTTGTAAGTGGATGAGATAAGTATACTAGCATATCGTCTGCATACAGAGACACTTTGTGTTCAATATTCCCTTTATATATTCCTTTAATTAGAGTATTCTCTCGTATAGCGACGGCTAGTGGTTCGATTACCAACGCAAATAAAAGAGGAGATAATGGGCAGCCCTGTCTCTTACCACGTTGCAAAGAAAAAAAAGAAGATAGATTATTATTTGTTCGCACTGCCGCCACCGGTGAGCTATAAATTATTTTAATCCAATGAATAAATTTTGAACCAAACCCAAATTTTTCCAAAACATAAAAAAGAAAATCCTACTCCACCCTGTCAAACGCTTTCTCAGCATCAAGCGATAGTAGTACCTCAGAGGTATTAGATGGAGTGGGATCATAGAGAATATTTAAAAGTCTACGTATATTAAAAAACAGTTGCCGGTTTTTAATAAATCCAGTTTGATCCCTCGATATTACAGAAGGCAGAACATTTTCCAGCCTACGAGCTAACATTTTGGCCAGGATTTTGCTGTCTACATTGAGAAGAGGGATGAGACGATAAGAGCCACAATCGAGAGGGTCTTTATTTTCCTTGAGAATAAGCGATATGACTGCTTGTTGCATAGTTGGAGGCAGAGTGCCAGAATGAAAGGATTCCCCAAATACATTTGACAGCAGTGGAGCTAAGTCATTCCTAAATTTTTTATAGAACTCGCTCGGAAACCCATCAGGTCCAGGTGACTTAGAGTTTTGCATTGACAATATTGAGACATTTATTTCTTGAACTGAAAAAGGGGCCTCAAGTTCGGCTGCAGTCTCTTTATCAATTGAAGGAATAGTTATTTTATCAAAGAAAGATAAAAGCAAATTTGGGTCCTTAGGAGATTCTGACGTGTATAGTATGATGAGCTAAAATTCTACCTGTCTTCTCACTATGTTCATATATTCTATAACGAGTTTTATTTAATAAATTCTCAACATGTTTGGTGTTTAGAAGATTATATTCAGTTTGAAGTGATAATCTTTGTTTATTTAGGGTGGGTGATGGTGTGAGGGCTAGTGTAGCATCTAGTTTAATTATAGCATTGGTTAATTCCTCAAGCCTGTCTCTTTGTTTTTTCTAATATAGGAACTATAGGATATTATCTCTCCTCTTAGATATGCTTTCATAGCTTCCCATATTACTGAGAAAGATGTTTCTGGTGTTTGATTAAGTTTGAGAAATATTTTAATCTTAGAGGATATCAAGTTAGTAAATGTTTCGTCTGAAAGCAGTAACGTATTTAAACGCCAGGGACAATATTTGTTAAGTGACTGGAATGCATAGCGTCATTAATAAAGGGGCATGGTCAGAGATAACAATAGCACAATACTCGCAATAACTAATCAGAGGTATAAGATTGTTGTCTAGAAAAAAGTAGTCTATGCGGGAATATGTCTGATGGACAGATGAGAAAAAAGAATAGCTTCTAGACACAGGATTTCGAAATCGCCAAATATCTGATATCCCATATGTATCTATAGATGTTTTAATGGCCTCAGCTGACTTTGACGAGGGAGTAGTTTTAACAGAACTACGATCTAAGGATGACATTACACAATTTATATCTCCTCCTAATATCAAAGAGTGTGTGTCCAAATTTGCTAGTTTAGAGAAGGTATTTGTGAAGAAAACACTGTCATCATAATTTGGTGCATACACATTAGCTAAGATGACTGAGATATTATAAAGTCTGCCAACTACAATAATGAAGCGACCTGCAGGGTCTGCGTCTACCATCGAGGCCTCAAATGGGACATTTTTTTCAATAAGGATTGCTGTTCCACTAGATTTAGAAATAAAATTAGAGTGATATAATTGACCCACCCAATCACATTTCAACCTAAAATGATCTATCTTACGCAAATGCGTTTCCTGAAGAAACGCAATCCCTACTTTATGTTGTTTTAAATGCAAAAGTACACTTTTTCGCTTAACAGGGTGATTTAAGGACTTAACATTCCAGCTAATAATATTAATGTTGCAGCCTGCTGACCTATTCATTTTATTAATCATTTGAAAAATGTAGCAGTAATCCCTCCTCTCACCTAATAAACAAAAAACGCATCAAGTGATTTATAAAATGTAAAACTGGTGCAGTTAAACCCACCCTCACGTCACTCGAATGAACAGAGTGACTCCCAACCCCATTGATAAAGTTTCCACACATTTAAGTGTTTGTTTTGGAGAAATCACAGTGTAGCAGGCGCTCCTAAACCAAACATCAACATAGAGCATATAACCTTATTTCACTATATTTAACTTAAAGTGGTCTTTATACACAACAAAATAATAAACAACTAAAAGGGAGATGACATTTAAAAGATTTAAAGAAAAGAAAAAAACAGTTGCTTTCTTCGACATTGTTGCGTCTTCAAATTCTAAAGTTGTCATCTACTCACCATTTATAGAAAAAAGATTAAATGAAGTTGAAATAGAAAGTAAATAATAAATGTCTTTTTGAAGGACGTTGAATATCTGTCGTGCAAATTCAGTGTCTGTTATATACAGTAGCATCACCCGTCAGATGCATACTAGTATCTATTGTTTAATGTTCAACATTGTCCAAGACGATATTTCTCTTCACAAATGTCATGGCTTCTACTGGGTCACAGAAATCCTTCTTGTTGCCATTGTAAGTGATCCTGAGTTTTGCTGGGTGGAGAATAACATAGCGCACTCCGTCTCGTCCTCGAAGCAACTTCTTGACATCATTAAACGCTGATCGTGCGCGAGCCATGCTTGGAGGGTAGTCAGGAAATATGAGGATTGTAGATCCTTTAAATCTGAGGGGTCCCGTCTCTCTAGCTCTGCGAAGAATCTCCACACAGTCCCTGTAGTAGTGTAGTTTGGCCACAATTACCCGAGGTTTGCCACCAGGCTGTTTTGGCTGGAGGCCACGGTGCGAGCGATCCACGAGTATCTCTCTGTTAATTTCTAGGACCTACTTTAACAATTTAGAGACTGAATCTGGAGAGCTGGAGCCTGGTCCTTCCGCCACAATCAGTATACCTATGTTCGACCTCCTCATCCTACCCTCCATATCTGTGCATTTTTCCTGCAACGCCGAGACAGCCGTTTCAAGTTTGCTCACTGACCTTTGTAATGAAGTCACATCATCCGAATATGTAGACAGCCCATGTTCTATTTTAGTTACCGTCTTTTTCATAGTTTCAAGGTCCGATCGCAGCAGGGTAATGTTGCCGACAACTTCAGTTTTGACAGCCTGTAGTTCTGATCTCATGTTGTTAAATTCGTCAGAAAGAACAGCTTTCAGTTCGACCCTAAGCAGCGTGGGGATGTCATTTTTCAAGAGTGACAGGATTTCAGCTTTTGTATCCGCCATCTCAGTTAGCTTCTCTGGCGATTTCTGATCAGTACACGAGGCGCCAGGCCTACTCGCAATAGTCTTTCCGGTGAAGGTATATTGTCACAGACTTTTCGCCATTTATGTATCACCGTAACCAAAACAGAAAGAAAAGTTGTGTAAACAAAGTATTAAATTATGTTTTAACGCGGATTTCAATAAAAGAGGCTCAAAATACAGTTAAGTTAATCAAATTTAGCAGAGCTCACCCAAAACACAACCTATTCCATACCTGCTCACTAGCGCCCCCCGAATCACCTTGTTTTAACAATGGAAATTATAAACTAGCATATCAGATATCTAAATTAAACTCATATAGTTCTTTTGTCTGTGGCTTGCACAGTGTTTGTTGGCCTGGAATTTTCTTGATGAGTCATTGCTGGTTCTTCCCCATTCTGGGGTGCATTTCCCAAACAACAACGTAACTGGAGACTGAACTACTGTAGTACGATGCAATGTTGAAAAACCTAACTAGCCCTGACTGTTTCCCGAAAACATGGTACCATAGTTTGAACTACGTTGGTTTGAGCTGCTGTTATGACGTTCATCCTCTTGTTCTTTGATGTAATATCGGACTGATGCCATGGCCATATACTGCCACCTACCATGAACACGTAATCGTACCGTGCCACTTACGTAATCACGTTACATAGGAGTAGAGCAAAAATGTTAATGCAACATCAATTATAATAACATAAAATGCATATGCATATATGGAGTTCAAATGTGCTTTTTCTGACTATTTCATATTTAAATGCCATTTTTATCTTTTAATTGAATATAGATAAATATGCACAATTAAATAAAAAAAAACAATTATGATTTTTGAAATCACTGTGATTGGTCTCCACTTGTTGGTATACCTGTTGCATTTTGGCTTATTTTCATTTCCTATTCAAGTCCCTTGTCAAACAGCTATGTTAATGATAGGTGACAGGAAAAAATGACACGCAAACTTCAATTTACTGAACAAGAACTTGCTGTTCTTCTTGAGGAGATGGAACAAAATAAAGTACTGCTGTTTTCTAAGCTGAAGAACAGCATTACAAATGCAGATAAAACAAAAAAATGTCAGAAATAACTCAAAAAAATACTGCTTCAGGCTTAGGTTATGAGCGAAGCCCAAAAGAAATGAGAAATAAGTGGAGGGACTTTGCTAGCGTACAAAGCGTAGAGCAGCTGCACGTAAAAGAGAGGCAAACAAGACTGGAGGGGGAAATAATCCAGTTCTTCCTCTGATTGCAGTGGAGGATAAAGTTTTGGCCATCCTGGGGCCTGAGGCACTGCAGGAATAGATACTCATGCATCAACACTTGGCTCTTAACAGTCTGGCCATTCAACATCAGGCCTCCTCCAATCTGGCCCCTTTCCAGTGTCAGCAATGGGTCCTGGTCCTGGGCAGCTTCATTCCTCTGACTCAGCTCAGTCTGAGCCCTCTTCATGTGCTGAGCATCACCAACCACAGCACCAGCCATTAGTTTCCTGCCAAAGGAAAAAGAGAGGAGGGTGTGGCTGTAGTGAAAAGCACCTTTATCTGAGAAAAATAAAATAGCTGAACTCCAGGAAATCAACAAAGAGTTGAACATCATGAGGGAGCAACATTAGAGGCATTATGAGGAGGTAATGGCCTATAGAAGGGCTTAGCTAGAACTACTCCATCAAGAGGCCAGCAAGCCCTCTTTAACCATGTTTTTACCAAATGAAAGTAAGTACTAACTGCATTATTCATAATCCAATAAGTATATAGAAATTGAGTAACCTTTTTGAAATATATTTTTTTACAGATCTACAGATCACAGATCATCGAGAGAGGTCAGCTGAGGTGGCTCGGGCATCTGTTTCGGATGCCTCCAGGACGCCTACCTAGGGAGGTGTTCTAGGCATGTCCCACCGGGAGGAGGCCTCGGGAAAGACCCAGGACATGCTGGAGGGGCTATGTCTCTCGGCTGGGCTGGGGACGCCTCTGGATCCCCTCCAGAGTTGGAGGAAATGTCTGGTGAGAGGGTAGTCTGGAGATCATTCCTAAGACTGCTGCCCTCGTGACACAGATAAGCAGATGAAAATGACATGACATGACAGATGTAGCAATGTTTTTGTTTTTTCTACTTTTTTGCCTATTGTTGTCCACCATGTCAACATTGGAAATGCACTGGTTCTGGCAAATGAAGCTCTCGAAATGGTGTGTGGGTTTCATCAGATAAGTTCCTCAAAATAAACTCTTATTTTCTGATCAAACTCTTTTGTAATGTGTACTATCAGTGCGTTTCTAATACATTTGGCATTTAGATAGACAGGTCTAATATATGAAAGAGTATCTTGAATCAAGTAGTATATTAATTCTACATCAAAAAGCAGTAAATGAGTAAAGCTGAAGCATTTTCAGAATGTCTTGTCATCCCTTGATAGTAACCCAAATAATGTGACTAAGCCGGATTATGGAGCATATGTATAGGATGAATATCAAACTTTTATTTTGCCATCATCACATACACTAACACCATTAATGTTACATGGTAACAATAATGTTACTTGCAGATTTCTAAATTCGTAACATTAATGACAAGATAAATAAAAAATGGCAAAAAAAAAAGTCTAAGCAAAAAAAAAAAGAATATTGCAGTATTCCTGCAGCCTCTTTTAAAACAAAATAATTTATTTTTAATATAATAATGATGTACCTTATAATAATTTTAAAAATCATGGGTGTATAACTTACTAGTTAATTTGGACTGATTAGATAAATGATTACTATAATCTGCAGAGATCATTAACAGCAGGTCCACTAAGAACTTTATAAAAAAAACAGAATGCAAATGTTCAAGCTCAAAAATGGCAGCTTTACAAAGAATTCTGCAACTTGAGCACAGAATGCGACACAGAAGTCAGATTGTATATAAAAATGCCTACATAAGAACACATTTTATCCCCCTTGATCTGTGACACCATCTTGGTGATCTGTTGACACCATCTTAAGGAAATTTTGTCTTCCAAGGAACAAGATTCTTTAGTTAGTTCAAATTGTGAAACCACACCTTCTGAGATCAACAAGAAGAAACTTTGCCTTAGGTCCAGAAGTGCAGTTGTTAGCTGCACTCCGCTTTTATGCTCTTGGAAGTTTGATGGAGGTGGTGGGTGATGGCCTAGGTCTCAGCAAGTCTTCAATCAGCAAAACTGTGACAGCAGTAACACCTTTGCTGTTGCAGCTTATGCCAGACATCTTGACTTTTCCCCAAACCCCAATAGAAATTCAACTGGCAAATCAACAATTTTTTATTACTGCCAGCATCCCCAGAGTGATCGCATCATTGATAGAATGCTAATTCTATTTGCTAACATATTGTAAATGAGCCATTTTACATTTGCAGCAAGGGCTATCCGGCTATTATTGTGCAAATAGTGTGCAATCAGCAGGGGATGTTTACTGACATAGTGGCAAAAAGGCCTGGTAGCACACATGATGCTTGTGTATGGGCCAATTCTTCAATTTGTCAGATGGCTGAAGAAGGTGTGTTTGGAGATAGCTGGCTCCTGGGAGACAGGGGTTATCCTCTTCGCCCATACCTCTTAACACCAGTGCAGCATCCAGCCACCGTTGCAGAGGAAAGATCGTTCTATAGAAACAGCGGTTACGTTGTATCAGCAAGAGTAGTGGTGGCCTGAAGCTGAATCCTTTCAAAACCTGTGTCGTCATTGTGGCAACTGCAATTCTACATAACATTGCAGTGAAGGCAAATGTCCAGCTTGATGAGGAAGATGGCACTTCTGATGATGATGATGGTGATGATGAGGATTATGATGATGATATACATCAAGGTAGAATCTCTCTTGCAGGAGCAGAAGTCAGACAGTTGTCAATTGAAAGTATGTTTGGTTAAGGATTTTTTTTTTACATTTATCAACAGCTTGGTCTGTATTTGTCCTTTAATTGTACACATAACTTTAACAAAATTAATTGTATACCTAACATAAAAAGACAATTATATACGTTCAAAAGAAATATTACAAAACTTGTTTTAATAAATATTCATTTGCAGTTCATTTGCCTATATTGCTTCTTATTTGAAATGAATAACTTTTAAATTATTTTTGATAGAATAGTAATTTTATACTTCTGTGAACAACACCGAACCACTTATTAAAATAATAGTTTTTCGTTTATTTTGGTACATTCATAATGTTCAATATTTTAAATATTTTAAATGGGCTGCACAACTTTAATATATAATTTCAATGTTTGTTTTTTTTTCTTGCCAGTCAATATGCTGTATGTGTTGAATCGGTGAACAGTACAGACAACATTCATGCGCTAAAATATGTGGCTATTGTTTTACAAACATTTTTAAGAGAAATTTGTTGTAGTAATTATTTAACAAATACTTTCAAACATTTCTTCACAAACGAAGGCGAGTCCGCATAATTCAATCGTTGTAAACAATACTTTTGTTCACTTGGAAGGGCGAATAATAGAGATGCACCTTTGAAATAATTAGCAATCAAAATAACACAACATAATAACATAATATCAAAGCACTATGACTTAATGTAAATCACTAAAATGATTGGTAAAATCTTCAAAACCAGGGGTGTACAAACTTTTTGGGCCGAGGGCCAGATGCAAAAAAAAAAAACTTTGTCCCAGGCCAAGAAATATTCTTTGCCCCAACGTGACTGAAATTTCCTGCACTCACTGTTGATTTTCCTTTTTCTTGGTTGTACCATGGCTCGCCAAAATGTGATTATCAATTATGTTTCCTTCAGTTTGTTCAGTTCGTTTTACTTCATAACAGTAACTGCTGCCTAATTGAAGGCATATCATAGCGACACACAGTGGCTATTTTTTTAATTACGTTAATTTTTGTATAGTGGGCCAGATTCTATTAATATTTATAAAAAAGCCGTGCGGGCCACCACAAAACTGATTGTGGGCCGCAGATGGCCCGTGGGCCATAGTTTGGACACCCCTGTTCTAAGCGAATAGGGTGTAGGGTCTATAATTCTAAATAGAACACAACCAGCTGCAGCGAAATAATGATGTTGACACAGCAAACTATCAAGGAACTAAGCTTTCAACTACAGCTCTAGAGATGTAGTTCCAACTACAAAAGTTTGCTACGCCTTTTGCGAATGTTCATTGATACGATGGATTTGGGAAACACCAAAATCGCTGAACTATGTTTGAAACGATGGAACTTGCGACCATAGTTGGCTAACAGTGGTTTTGAGAAAGGCACCCCTGATCAGTTGATCAGCATTCCAGTGAGGTTATGAGTTGAAATTGTCCAGAACAGAGATTTGGCTTGATGCAGAAAGTCTCTAAAGAGTGAGAAGGCTGAAGCCTGGCCTCAGCTTGGGTGAGGCTTAAGGCCCTAGGTCACATTTTGGCTGGTGAACGTGTGAAGAAGAGTCGAAGAAGAGGGTCCAAGAGGAGTAAGGGTAACTGGAACAGTAAAAAGCAAAGAGGGTGTGAACTGGTTGTGACTTCTTTAAATAGGATTGCTGATGTCATGAACTCAGGGACTGAGTTAGCCAATGAGAAGTCTTCTAGCCAACTTTATGGCATATTGCTCATGTCTGGTGATTTGCTTGTGCTTGTTGAATAGTGGTCAAAGAGAAATGTTAAAGATTTTATAATCTCAACATGTGTGACAAGTACCAAAATACAATGCAGACAGTTCTGTAAACCTAGCTGTGCATACATACCAAACACTTCTGTAATGTTGTTTGAGTCTAAGATGTTAAGCAATACATCTAAGGGTTTTAATTCAAAGGAGATTGATATTACACTAGTAAATCATCAATAAAAACTATTTAGCACAAACATAGCAGTCTACCTATGTTACAAAGAACACACACCAAAACATTACATTCGTTCTAGGATAAAATTTATATCTAGTTTAAAAAGGTCAGTTCTGTTCTCATGTGAAAGGATTTGAGGCTCAGCTATCAAGATCGTTACCATGGTATTACAGGCTTAGGTATGTGATATATTCCCTCCTGATGAGGGGTGGGGGGGGGGGGGGGGGGGGGGGTTGGGGCGTTTATGGGTATTTGAGTTTGGTAAACTGTGGAGGCTAGCAGATGGTTGGTTTAGCCAGTCTGTCTGCTTCCTGATCTGGGTCCCAGTTAGTCAAGTGCCAACACTAAGACTATAAGCCAGATTACTAGAAAGGAGAGCTGCCATTTCTCTTCAACAGGTGAGGTCTACCCCAGAAACTTGCCTACAAAAAATTGTCTACAAAATCTCTGTTATTCAGTGGGCACCACTTAGACATCCAGCCATTGATTGATGAAAGTCGACTGTGGAACCCATCACCACAATAAGCAGACAGGGGACCAGAGCTTATTACCTTGTCTGACATTGTCTTTGCAAGATCACACACCTCTTTAACATTACTATTAGTGTTCTCCGACAGACATAACTGAACATCATTAGCACTGACGTGGATAACGATCTTACTGAAGATTTAGCCAACATTTTTAAAATTTGATTAAGCCAACACTTCTAAATTTGACATAATGTCAGTAGCATATAGTGTGTCAAGCGTCACAATCATCTAGCAGCGTTGCCCAGAAAAGCAAGGATGGACACCTGGAAGAGCTAGTCATAAGTCAAGCGATCCCAGCTTCAGGTGATCAGGCGCCGGTCAGATAAACCATGTAAGCGGTACCCGTAAAGATCAAGCACTCCAGGCCACTAACCACTATAGATTATAGTCTGTGAACTCTGCACCTAAGCACATCCACACTAAGAGTGAGCACAACGCACCACCGGAACTCCGCGAACCTTTAATTACCAGCACTGTTTGTTTACATCTTACCTTTGTTCAATAAAACCACCCTCCGGGGTTTGTTCACCTGTATTTCTGTTGTTGCTCTCTATTTCCCGCTATAATACCCTTAAATAATAGAACAAAATCTTGTCTATCAAAGCTTAGTCTGAACAAACAACTCTTATGAACTGCTTCGTTTTAGTAAATCAAAGACATTTAGTGCAACGAGATCATCACACACCCAAATGACTCAATCGTCAATTTCGGCTCTTTTAACAAACCAAATGAGTTTTTGATCGATATCTTCATGTATATTAATGACTAACAACTTAACTGTTAACTATTTTCAAAAGTATATTGTTCAGTAGCTTGAATCTTCAAGATTGTCCGAACCTTTGATAACTGCCGTCACGTGACAACAACGCATTTCAGCTGTGTCCAGTCCATCAATAGGCTGAAGTTGAGAAAGAAATCCAGGTACTGAATTACTTTAATATTTAACAAATGAATGTTGAATTAAGGTAAAAAAAATTCTATGTGTTGTCTGAGATAGTTGCTTGCTAGTTATATAACAACTAAATAGCAAGTTCTTTTGAATCAGTTATATTTAATGTTAGCCTTGTTACCTTGCTGGCTAATCAAAATTGTTCAGTGTAGTGTATGTTTGTGTAGTGTGTTATTTGTTTTTGACTTAAGGAAACTTGATCCACTGAGAATATGCATATGCAGTCTGCATTGTTTGTCAAGCTTTGTAAATTTAATTTGGCATAGACTTAAACTCGCTACAGGTTTGCATAGAACTCAATAAATAGAAGTTGTAGAAAGGGTCAATAAATAGTCGCAGACGCACTTTCTATCTCACCACACGAAATGCGTGTGTCCTTTAATGCCAACAAAAAACCCCGTCATCCAAACACAAAGGTCCTTAAAGGGCAAAGGAAATCTACAGCTAAACAGTGAGCAACATAAAGCATTGTGATTACAAAGACCATACAACTTAGTCTGGAAATACTGACAACAAAAGCTTACTGAAAGAACAAAATAAGATGACCTATGTAAGCTATGGTGAATTATGTATAACTATCACCACACACGTCCCCCCAGAATTCACCATAACAAAAGAAAAGTCAACGGCGAGGTGGGTGGATTAAACGACCACTGCGGCTCCGCCGCTCTGGGGCTACAGGTGACTGGTCTGCAGAAGCAGAACTCTGGGCCCTGTTATATCGTGTTTGAGGTGTTTGCGGGGGCTGTGGCGGTGTTCTGAGGGAGGAAGGTGCAGCTGGGGGGTGTCCGCGCCATAGGGGTTTTGCCAACAGAATGGGTGTGGACACATCCAAGTGAGCTGGTTTAAGGCGGTCGACTGAAACTCGCTCCCGTTTACCAGCCATGTCCACCACAAAATGTTTACTCCCTGCCTCAACAACTCGAAATGGGCCCTCATAGGGTGGGTGTAGAGGTCCCCTATGAGCATTCTGCCGAATGAAAACATAGCCTGCTGACTGAAGGCCAGAGGGAATGTGAGAGTGAGGAAGGCCATGACGGGAAGTAGGGACTGGTGTAAAAAGCTTTGCATTGTCCAGTAATGTAGCACGTTGAACTGTTGCTGACCAAGGACTCGAAGTGTTGGGGAAAAAAATCACCGGGCACCCGCAGTGGCTGGCCGTAAACCAGCTCAGCAGATGAGGCCTGGAGGTCCTCCTTAGGCGCAGTCCTGATGCCCAGCATGACCCATGGCAGTTTGTCTAACCAGTTGCGGTCCTTGAGGCTGGCCCAAAGAGCAGCTTTCATCACCCTTTGAAAACCTCACAGAGTCCATTTGCCTGGAGGTGATAAGCAGTAGTACGGTGTAGTTGCACCCCCAAACTTTCTGCCACAGCATTCCACAGTTCAGACGTAAACTGCGTGCCCCGGTCTGAAGATATGTCTGAAGGGGTGCCAAAGCGGGCCACCCAGATAGCAATAAATGCCCTTGCCACTTCAGCAGAGGTAATCGATGCTACGGGGGCAACTTCAGGTCAGCGAGTGGTTCTATCAACCATGGTTAGGAGGTGAGTGTAGCCATGAGAGGGGGGCAGAGGACCGACTATGTCCACATTAACGTGGTCAAATCGTCTTTCTGGGACGTGGAAAGGTTCTAAAGGGGCTTTAGTATGGCGATGTATTTTGGCCCGCTGACAGTCGACACATGTAGAAGCCCAGGCCCTAACGTCCTTCTTGAGGCCACGCCATACAAACTTAGCTGCCACCAGTCTTTGTGATGCTTTTGCGCCAGGGTGGGAAAGATTATGGACTGCATTAAAAACCTGTAGTCTCCATTTTGTGGGGACGATTGGTCGAGGCTGGCCTGTGGAGACGTCACATAAGAGTGTGGTGCCAGCGTTGTCAAAAACCACAGCCTCTATCTGCAAACTTGTAGAGCAGGTTTTGAGGGACTGTATCTCAAGGTCGTTGACCTGGTCTACAGCCATGTCATTGTAGTCTAAACCCAAATGGACACCCCCAACCATAGCACGGGAAAGGCAGTCAGCGACATGGTTGTTTTTTCCGGGGACATGCTGCAAGTCGGTCGTGAATTCAGATATGTAAGACAGTTGGCGTTTCTGGCGGGCAGACCAAGGCTCTGCCACTTTGGCCATGGCAAAAGTGAGTGGCTTGTGGTCCACAAAAGCGGTAAATGGACGGCCTTCTAACAGAAAACGGAAGTGTTTGATGGCAAGGTAAAGGCCAAGTAACTCTCTGTCAAAAGTGCTGTACTTCCGTTCGCTAGGGCGTAATTGTCGACTGAAGAAAGCGAGGGGCTGCCATGTACTATCCACCCATTGCTCGTACACTGCACCAACAGCATAATCAGAGGCGTCCGAGGTAATGGCAATCGGGGCTGTGGCCGATGGATGCGCCAGCATAGTAGCATTTGCTAGGGCTGTCTTAGTGTCTATGAAAGCTTTGTTTTTTTCTGCAGACCAGTCCACACTGTGTTTAGGTTTTTTACCTTTCAAAGTCTCATACAAGGGTTGCATGAGTTGGGCGGCACGGGGAATGAAACGGTGGTAAAAGTTCACCATTCCAAGAAACTCTTGCAAGGACTTTACTGTGAGTGGGCATGGGAACTGTGCAATGGCCTCAACCTTTGATGGTAGGGGGACAGCCCCATCCTTAGTGACTCTATGCCCCAGGAAATCAATTATGGACAAGCCAAACTGACATTTGGTTGGATTTACAATCAATCCATGTTGACTGAGCCGCTCAAAAAGTGTGCGGAGGTGCATTAAATGCTCAGATTTGGAGGTGCTTGCCACAAGAATGTCGTCCAAATATACGAAAAGAAAAGGCAGGTCACGCAACACAGAATCCATAAGCCGTTGAAACGTTCGAGCTGCATTTTTGAGTCCAAACGGCATGCGCAGAAACTCAAATAAACCAAATGGCGTGATTACTGCTGTCTTGGGAATGTCTGCTGGCCGCACGGGCACTTGGTGATATCCCTGGACCAAGTCCACCTTGGAGCATATGACCTTTCCTGCCAAGTGTGCTGAAAAGTCCTGCACATGTGGAACTGGGTAACAGTCGGGTGTTGTTGCCTCGTTTAGCCATCGGTAGTCTCCACATGGGCGCCAGCCGCCACCAGGTTTAGGCACGATTTGCAGCGGAGAAGCCCAAGGACTGTTTGACCGGCGAACTATGCCCAGGCGTTCCATGTTTTCGAACTCTGCTTTGGCTACAGCCAACTTGATGGAGTCGAGACGACGAGCGTGGGCATAAACGGGTGGGCCAGAAGTGGTTATATGGTGTTCCACACCATGTTTGGCAGTCAGTGCAGAAAAAGTGGGCTGCGTAAGAGCTGGGAATTCAGTGAGCAACATGTGGAAATCATCAACAGTGGGAATCATACTAGACAGTCTGATAGAATTTTCCTCGCTAAATGTGCATGTGTATGAACAAAACGTGACGGCGTCAATCAAATGGCAGTTCTTAACGTCCACTAACAGCCCATGTGCACACAAAAAATCTGAGCCTATTAGAGGAAAAGCTACCTTTGCTGTAACAAACTCCCAGCCAAAATGATGTCCGCCAAAACACAACTCCACATACCTTGTGCCGTACGTGCGGATGGGGCTGCCATTAGCTGCTTCCATAGGCGGGCCGTGGCTGTTAGCCATTACGTCCATGTGGGATGCGGGTAGGACACTCCTCTGTGCCCCTGTATCACACAGAAAATGGCGTCCAGATAAAGCATCGTGAACGAAAAGTAGCCTGCCTGCACGGCCGACGCTCATGGCCACTAATGAGCGCCGGCTTTGGCGTTTCCCGTTCTGCCGAAACTGCATGACAGCGTTTAGCTTTGGCTTCAAATTTTGCGTGGTAGAAACAAAGGCCAGGAGGCAGCTGTCGTTGAGAAGTTGCAGCGAAAAGTGTGGGGTTTTCTGGTGGCGTAGAAGTATCATGCACGGGGAAAAGTGCAGACACACAGTGTTGTTGGCTTGCCAAAAAAATTTATCAGCTTCTTCAGCTAGCTCCCGGCAATCAGTTATCGTTGTGTTAGCTAGTGCTGCCCTAAGAAACTTGCGAAGAAACAGCTGGACAAAAAGAAAATCCGGTTTGTGCTCACCAAGGAGATCCATCATTCGGTCCATTAGCTCGGAGGGTTTGCTGTCACCCAGTCCTTGGAGAGAGAAAAGCCTGTTGGCTCTCTCAGCGTCAGAAAGTTCAAAAGTTTTCAATAAATGTGCCTTAAGCGAGTCATATTTCCCCGTTGCTGGAGGGTTTTTCAGCAGGCTCACCACTCTGGACGCCGTTGAACGGTTTAATGCCGATCCAACGTAGTAGTACTTCGTGGCGTCCGCGGTGATCTCTCGTAATGCGAACTGAGCTTCGGTTTGGGCGAACCAAGCGGACGCCGATGATTCCCAAAACTCCAGGAGTTTAAGCGTGACAGCGTTCGCGGTCATCGTCGTTGCACTGAATACGTTCAGCAAACAAGCGTCAGGGTCACCAGTGTAGAAAGGGTCAATAAATAGTCGCAGACGCACTTTCTATCTCACCACACGAAATGCGTGTGTCGTTTAATGCCAACAAAAAACCCCGTCATCCAATCACAAAGGTCCTTAAAGGGCAAAGGAAATCTACAGCTAAACACTGAGCAACATAAAGCATTGTGATTACAAAGACCATACAACTTAGTCAGGAAATACTGACAACAAAAGCTTACTGAAAGAACAGAATAAGATGACCTATGTAAGCTATGGTGAATTATGTATAACTGTATCACCACAGTTAAATATACCGTACCATCTCATTTAATTTATCTTACTTTTCAATCCAGATATCAGGTTCAAATCAATCACGCATCAGTCTTTATTTCATTTTTATAGGACAATGTAAAAATGTGCACCCTAGTGTATACACCATATAAGAATAGCATTCCTTGAATCCAAAAAAAAAACATGCAAAGATGCTTGCTTCAGAGTTGCCACTCCTAATAATTTTAATGCCACCCCATGAATAATTTTCTAGATCTGCCCCTGGTTAGGTGCGAGTAATTAATAAACTGTACAACCCATGTAAGAGAAAACAGATGCACATCAACCAACAAACTGCAAATGAAAGCAAGAAAAGCAATAAAGTGAAAAGAGCAAGCAAGGGTCTGCATAATAACTACAACTGTGGGTTGTTTACACATGAGACGTGAACTGCAACAATGTGTTCATGAAAGAGATTTAAAATTAAAGAGCTAGTAATTATTTGATCAATGATGATTATAAGCTGAGCGTATGTGGAGAAAGACCAAACTAGTAGTCCATTATAATATCTATAAAGACAGTCTTCGTGCTTTTAATATGGAACTAAAAACTGCTAGGCAGACTTTCTTTTCAAGCCTTATAAACAGCAACGTAAACTCTTTGCAACGATAGAGAGACTCAACCCCCCCAACCCCCCCGCCTCAGTCGGATTCCCAGTGAACTACTCTCTGAAAGCAAATGTAATGAGTTTGCTCATTTCTTTACTGACAAGATCAATAATATCAGAAAGACAATCAGCTCATCCAATCAGCCAAGTTGTGTCGAATTCAGTCTAGCTCAACCACAGCTTAAGAAATCAGACATTATGTCTGATTTCATGGCAATTAATGGTAAAATCTTAGAAGAGATCGTGCAAATTATGAAAACATCAACCTGCAGTCTTGACACGCTCCCCACATCGTTCTTTAAAACGGTGTTTACCTGTTTAGAAATGGATCTTCTAAAAGTGGTAAATGCTTCACTTCGCTCTGGGATTTTTCCTGACGCACTTAAAACTGCAGTAGTTAAACCCCTCTTGAAGAAGAGCAACCTAGATAATACCCTATCGAGCAATTACAGGCCCATCTCAAATCTCCCTTTCATTGGCAAAATCATTGAAAAAGTTGTTTTTAACCAGGTTAACAAGTTCTTAAACTTCAAGGGGTGTTTAGACAATTATCAATCTGGTTCCAGACCACATCACAGTACAGAGAGCGCCCTTATAAAGATAATCAATGATATCCGCCTAAATACAGATTCAGGCAAACTAACAGTGCTGGTACTGCTCGATCTCAGATCGCATTTGACGCTGTCGATCACAGCATACTTCTGGATAGGCTAGAAAACTGGGTTGGGCTGTCTGGGACGGTCCTCAAATGGTTCAGATCTTACCTTGAAGGGAGAGGTTACTATGTCAGTATAGGTGATCATAGGTCGAGGTGGACACCCATGACATGTGGAGTCCCACAAGGCTCGATTCTGGCACCTCTCCTGTTCAACCTTTATATGCTTCCTCTGAGCCAAATAATGAGAAAAAAACAAATCTCCTACCACAGCTATGCTGATGACACTCAGATCTACCTAGCCTTACTGCCTAATGACTACAGCCCCATTGACACCCTCTGCCAATGCATTGATGAAATTAACAATTGGATGTGCCAAAACTTTCTTCAGTTAAACAAAGAGAAAACTGAAGTGATTGCGTTTGGGAACAGAGATGAGGTTCTCAAGGTGAATGCGTACCTTGGCTCTAAGGGTCAAACAACAAAAAAATAAGGTCAAGAATCTTGGTGTGACTCTGGAGTCAGATCTGAGTTTTAATAGTCATGTCAAAGCAGTCAGTAAATCAGCATACTATCATCTCAAAAACATTGGAAGAATTAGATGCTTTGTTTCCTGTGAAGACTTAGAGAAACTTGTTCATGCCTTTATCAGCAGCAGGGTGGATTACTGTAACGGCCTCCTCACTGGCCTCCCCAAAAAGACAGTCAGATAGTTACAGCTCATCCAGAACGCTGCAGCTAGAATTCTGACCAGAACCAGGAAATCAGAGCACATCACACCTGTCCTCAGGTCTTTACACTGGCTCCCAGTTACATTCAGAATAGATTTTAAAGTATTATTACTGGTCTATAAATCACTAAATGGCTTAGGACCTCAATACATTACAGATATGCTCACTGAATACAAACCCAACAGATCACTCAGATCTTTAGGATCAAATAAACTAGAAATTCCAAGAGTTCAGTCAAAGCAGGGTGAATCGGCTTTCAGCTACTATGCCCCTCACTGCTGGAATCAGCTTCCAGAAATGATCAGATGTGCTCCAACATTAGGCACATTCAAATCAAGACTGAAAACACATCTGTTTAGCTTTGCCTTTACTGAATGAGCACTGTGCTACGTCCGACAGATTGCACTATTCTATTTTTCTCTTCTTTTTCATTCTTTTATAACACATTTTATCTGTTTTTATGATTTTAGTTTTTTTTAACCATTTTTATTATTTGTTTTTATTTTTCTTATACTTGTTTCTGTAACACGGGGAGTGACAGAGACAACTGAGGTTTAGGATCCACGTGCAGGTTTATTCAACGTCAGGAAGGCAATGGTCAACACAGGTGCAAACAGATGTATGAAGGCAGTCCAGAATCGTAATCAAACACAGGCGAGAGGTCGGAAGGCAGGCGGCAGACAAGGATAACTAGGTAAACAAGGCTAGGATAAACACACAGAGAAACAAGACTAAGGAAACGCGTTGTAATGTCACTTTACAGTAAAACAAGACTCGGCAAAGGCAGGGAGTGTGTGTGTTGAATAAATAGTGTGTGTAATCAGTCTCTGACAATCCTCAGCTGGTGCAAGTGTAATCAGTGAAAATGAGAAAGCATGTGTGTTTGTGGAACGGAGTGCATGTATGAAAATGTAGTCCATGAATGGCGGATTTGTAGTCCATAGGTTATTGTGAGGGTGAGTGCTTACCAGCGACCTCTGGCGGTTAGAGATCGCTGGTAATCATGACAGAGCCCCCCCTCTAGGAGTGGCTTCCAGACACTCCTAATACTGATCAGGCGAGAGGTGGAGCGGAGGCGGAAGAGGGGGAGGGATGGAGGGCCAGGACCATGTAGAGGAGGCGTACCTGAAGCATGGAGCTGAGGAGGGCCTGGAGCATGGAGCTGAGGAAGGCCTGGAGAGTGGAGCTGCGGAGGGCCTGGAACATGGAGCTGAGGAAGGCCTGGAGAGTGGAGCTGCAGAGGGCCTGGGGCGTGGAGCTGCGGAGGACTTGGAGAGTAGAGCTGCGGAGGGCCTGGAGAGTGGAGCTGCGGAGGGCCTGGAGAGTGGAGCTGCGGAGGGCCTGGGGCGTGGAGCTGCGGAGGGCCTGGGGCGTGGAGCTGCGGAGGGCCTGGGGCGTGGAGCTGCGGAGGGCCTGGGGCGTGGAGCTGCGGAGGGCCTGGGGCGTGGAACTGCGGAGGGCCTGGGGCGTGGAGCTGCGGAGGGCCTGGGGAGTGGAGCTGCGGAGGGCCTGGGGAGTGGAGCTGCGGAGGGCCTGGGGAGTGGAGCTGAGAAGGGCCTGGGGAGTGGAGCTGCGGAGGGCCTGGGGAGTGGAGCTGCAGAAGATCTGGAGAGTGGAGCTCTGGAGGGCCTGGAGCATGGAGCTGCAGTGGCCCTGGATCATGGAGCTGCGGAGGGCTTGGAGCCTTCTTTCAGCAGACATCGGCGGGTCAAATGAACCTGGTGGCCATTCAGGAAGCTCAGGCGGTGGCCATTCAGGAAACTCAGGCGGCTGCGGCCATTCAGGAAGCTCAGGCGGCTGCGGCCATTCAGGAAGCTCAGGCGGTGGTAGCGGCCATTCATGAAGCTCAGGCGGCGGTGGCGGCCATTCAGGAAGCTCAGGCGGCGGCGGCCATTCAGGAAGCTCAGGCGGCGGCGGCCATTCAGGAAGCTCAGGCGGCGGCCATTCAGAAAGCTCAGGCGGCGGCGGCTATTCAGAAAGCTCAGGCGGCCATTCAGAAAGCTCAGGCGTCGGCGGCCATTCAGAGAGCTCTGGTGGCGGCGGCGGCCATTCAGAGAGCTCAGGCGGCGGCGGCGGCCATTCAGGAAAACTCAGGCGGCGGCGGCCATTCAGGAAGCTCAGGCGGCGGCACTAGCGGTAGTGGTTCTGGCAGCTCTAGTGGCGGCAGTGGCTCTGACAGCGGCTCTGGCAGCTGTGGTGGTGACTAAGGATCTGGCAGCTCTGGAGGATCTGGCAGATCTGGCAGCTTTGGAGGATCTGGCAGCTCTGGAGGATCTGGCAGCTCTGGAGGATCTGGCAGCTCTGGAGGATCTGGCAGCTCTGGAAATGACTGAGGGTCTGGCAGCTCTGAAGGATCTGGCAGCTCTGGCAGTACTGGCGGCAGTGGCTCTGGCAGTGGTTCTGGCAGCTCTGGCGGCAGTGGCTCAGGCAGTGGCACTGGCAGTAGTGGCTCTGGCGATGGTCTTTCAGGAACTTGAACTGGAACTATGGCAGGAACAGACTCGGAACAGGAAACCATCTTGTGAGCCGGAGAACTGGAAGCAGCCATCTTGTGAGCTGGAGGACTGGAAGCGGCCATCTTGTGAGCTGGAGGACTGGAAGCGGCCATCTTGTGAGCTGGCGGATTGGAAGCGGCCATCTTGTGAGCTGGAGGACTGGAAGCGGCCATCTTGTGAGCTGGAGGATCTACTGTAGACTGCAGAGATGGTGATGCCAGCATTAATGTCTCAGTGGGATGTACAGCAAGCCCTGTTGTCCTCTGGTCCTGCTGTACACTGCCCCCCCCCCCCCAAAAAAAAACATTTAGGATTATCCTCTACTTCGCTTATGGTGAAGGGGGACCCACTCATTTGTAGTGCCAGTTCGATATAGTTCATGATAGTGCAGTGAGGATCATTTAATGGCATCATAGAGTAAAGTGGCTCAGATAGCCCACCATGACAAAATATCATGAGACATACCTCACTCATCGATGTTAAATGTGGTAGTTTAATGAAGTCCTCCACATATTCCTCAATTGACCGTGCTCCCTGACGTAGGCACATGATTTTAATCCCCGCTGGATCCATGTTTGGCCGAGTCTTCTGTAACACGGGGAGTGACAGAGACAACTAAGGTTTAGGATCCACGTGCAGGTTTATTCAACGTCAGGAAGGCAATGGTCAACACAGGTGCAAACAGATGTATGAAGGCAGTCCAGAATCGTAATCAAACACAGGCGAGAGGTCGGAAGGCAGGCGGCAGACAAGGATAACTAGGTAAACAAGGCTAGGGTAAACACATGGAGAAACAAGACTAAGGAAACGCGTTGTAATGTCACTTTACAGTAAAACAAGACTCGGCAAAGGCAGGGAGTGTGTGTGTTGAATAAATAGTGTGTGTATTCAGTCTCTGACAATCCTCAGCTGGTGCAAGTGTAATTAGTGAAAATGAGGAAGCATGTGTGTTTGTGGAACGGAGTGCATGTATGAAAATGTAGTCCATGAATGGCGGATTTGTAGTCCATAGGTTATTGTGAGGGTGAGTGCTTACCAGCGACCTCTGGTGGTTAGAGATCGCTGGTAATCATGACAGTTTCTTTTATTTCTGTTTGTGTAAAGCACTTTGAATTGCCACTGTGTATGAAATGTGCTATATAAATAAACTTGCCTTGCCTTGCCTTGCCTTATAGTCCTAATATGGGATTGTAAACAGTTATATAGCACAGAGACAACAGGTCAAAGATGAGCTAATAAGCAGGCTAACAATACTTACATCTGGACTGTCTTTCTGCATTCACATTTTAGGAAATTACTGCTAATGTTACAACCTATAATTTTTGTAAAAATTTCCAGAATTAATTTACTGGTATTTTGAAAATTGCCTGTTCTCACAATGGCTTGATATAATTCAGGGATGGGCAACTTTGATCCTAGAGAGGGCCACTATCTTGCAGAGTTTAGCTCCAACCAAAATTAAACACAGCTGCTTGCAGCTTTCTAGTGATCATAAAGACAATCCTTAGCTTGATCAGGTGTGTTTGATTAGTGCTGGAGCAAAACTCTGAAGCCAAAGGAACATCAGGAACGAAGTTGTCCATCCCAAACATAATTTATATGATAAATGGAACCATGAACTCTGCTGTGTACCAAAATATCCTGAAGGAGGATATCCTGAAGCAAACTTGGTTTTTTGCAGCAGATCAAAAACAAGTCCACTTGTTAAAGGCTGACGAAAAAGAAAATTAGGACTTTTTGAGTGGCCTAGTGACCTACCCTTCAATGTGGCTGAATTAAAACAGTTTTGAATTACAACAGACTCATTGCAAATTATTAGGCTCGTTTGAGATGGCCAAAATCTGTGCAGAATCAATCACCGGTGATCACGGCAAGATGCATGCTGGTTAAAAATGTGTCCGAGTTGAGTTCGCCTCGCTCTGATGTCATGCTGATGTGCAGCAAAAAACTCTCGCAACGGCGAGGCAGGTACCTCGCATTGAGCAGTCAGCAGCAGTTGCTATGGGTATGCATAGGATATGCATGTGCTGTATTTTATTTCTCACTTAGTTTAAAGTCCTGTTTGTTGTCATTTTCACTTTTTTGTATGTTTGTGAGAATTTTGTATTGTAATTTTTATCCAAAGTTATTCCATGAAAGTAAATCCAACACATAGGCTACATAAGCATACATACATACATACAAAGGTAGTCAGACTGTTTTGTCATTATGCCTCATCTTTCTATGGTTTCATATGAGAAGTGAACGAGGTGTAGTAAACAAAACACACACACGTATGTGAAGTCAAAAGTCATGTTTAATATACCGAGAACAGTATTTCCTACAGTCTAATAGTTTTTATTCTGGAGAAAGTCTTAGGCTGTTTATTTTAGTCTGGCTGGAGTAAAAGCTGTTTATATCGGTCTAATAAGCATGTCAATAAAATAAACCCCTTAAGAATTTCTTTATGTCAAGCAAACATTTGTCATGACTTGTCACTCAAACGCAGCTTGCTATAGCTACTTAATTTATAATGTAGTCAAATGAGATTTCTTGAAAGCTTTCTTGCTGTATAAGCAGTTTATTTTGTCATTCTTTTAACATTTGTTGAATAAAAGATTTATATTTTAAGTACACCCTTTTAAGTAATGAGCTGTTCATCGTCTGTGATTGTGACCATCTTTTTGTAAAAACAGTGATATTTCAATTGCATCCACTCCCACATTAAAAAATACTATAGTAATTTATAGGAATACTATATTGTTTTTGAACCATAATATAAAAATAGCCTTTTTAAATTCTAAAGTTGCTCTGCTATCACAACAACTATAAACATAACCCAATGCTGAAAAAACATGTTAAAAAACGCTATAATATTTACAATAAATCACCATAGTATTTTTTTATGAGGTCATTCATCCACGATAAAAAAACGCGAATGCGATCTCCGTGGCAAAACAGCGAGATTCGGGAAGTGTCCAACTTCTGATGTATTTTTTGAGCCTTCCTCTTACTGCAGATGCCTGCTCTTGTCTACAATGCAATCAAGGCGAGGCGCACCTCAAACCAGCCTCTTGATTACAGCAGCTACTGCTAAGGGTGGCCAGTTATTAGATTAAGGGTCAGACACATTTTCACACAGGTCTATGTAGTTATATATTTTGTTTTCCTTTAATACTAAAACAAATTTCATTTCAAAACTGCATGGTGTGTTTACTTCTGTTATCTTTGACTAATATTTCAATTTCTTTGATGATCTAAAACATTAAAGTGTGTGATTAAGGAAATCAGTAAGGGGCAAACACTTTTTCACACCACTGTCAGATTGGGTAAAGTTTGACAGTTAGTATCCACAATTTCCAGATGATTAAACAGTGTAATTAAAAGAAAAGTTGATGTGACATCCTGTAAAACACACTCTTTTCCAACTATTTTGAGGTGTTTTGCAGCCATCAAAATAAAAAAAAGTGTTTGCATTTACAGAATACAATTAATTTGCTCACTGAAATCTTTCTTTCTTTGTACTTTGTCATTTAAATTAAATTAAGTAAATCAGCAAACCATGTTCTTGATTTTATTGCATTTTACAAATCTTCCCAACTTTTCTGAAATTGGGGTTGTAATTACACCCTACACTGACAGGCAGTCACTCTATCTCTTTTTTTAAGTGCTGTCCTGTTAGATCAAAAGCAAATGTTTTTGGCCTGCTTTACACAACAGATATAGCAGCAGGATTTGACCCAGAATCAAGGACAACACATTTCAAGGTCGCTCCTCTTGTGTTGTTTTGTGTTTTTTCCCCTCACACTGTTCTCCCCCTTATCTTTCACTTTCTTAGGTTGTGGTCATTGGTTTATTCACCTGTCAATCATTCACTCTTTGACATCACATTGACATTATGTCCTATAGTCGAAGACCATCCCAAATAAAAGATCTCACCAGACCACTTTCCAATCCCTTCCTTCTTCTTTTGATCCCTGTCTGTTGTTTATTGTGTTATTAATTTTAACAAAATCACTTGTTGCATACGAAGTAACAATTCTTTGTGCATAAGATGTTGCTGTACATGCATTAACTCAGTTTTGACATTTTTGTGGTTCCTTTTCTGAGCATGCAAATTCGGGCCAACTCGCTTTCTCAACATAAACTCAGTGTTCAGTTTGACTGAAATCCAGACAACAGCCTGACGACAAATCACAACATTCATTTAATTACAGACGACTGCTGTAGAAAAATATAAGACACAGAGTAAATGATTTATTTTAAAGATCAAATGTCTACCCCTCGTTAGACTTTAATATTCAACTATACTTAGACTTTAATAATTGACAAATTTAAACATTGTTATTGTTTTTAGTCATTTATTACTAATGTTTCTCTTCATTTCATTTAATTATTTAATTTATTTCCGTGTTGTCACATCCCCGACTCATTTCTGCTCACCCAATCAGCGTTCTCCCTCACAAACCACCTCCATCCAATCCCATGAACTCTCACCAGCCTTCCACCTCTTTCCTATCACCAAAGAACACTATAAAGATCCACCTTCTCCTCTCAGTCTTTGGCTGGTATTGAAGTCAGATGGTTGTCTTCACCTTTTCTCCTTCGTCTTCTTCCATGGATGTTCCTTATGAGTCTTCGAGTCTGTACCTTATGAAGCAGTTTAATGGAAAGGCATTGTAGTGGTGGAAGGGGAAGTAGAATGGCTTGTTCCACCATAAACCAAGGTGGAGCCCTCTTGGGAGGGAGAGACCAGTGAGCTAGATGTTTTAGACTGAAAGCATAATAATAATACAAAAACTTGGCAAGCCCAATCCCCTTTTATCCACTGGTTGTTGCAATTTACTCATATGCAACCTAGGACATTTATTGTTCCAAATAAACTTCTTAACTAAACTATCGAACTGTTTAAAATATTGTGTAGGAATATTTACTGGGATAGACTGAAGTAAATAGCTAATTTTAGGAGGGCAATTCATTTTGAGTATATTCACCTTACCCCAGAGGGACAAATTTAGTGATGACTTTTTGAAGTAATGGTTCTAAATTCACTCTTACCAAACCTTTAAGTTTGTGTGGAAATAGAATACCAAGGTATCTCAAACCTTGCCTGTTGGAAAAAAGACACAGGGCAATAAGCTGTCAGAGGAAGAGCTTCCGACTTTAACTTTTAACTTCCGACCGATTAACTTTGTTACCTGAGATCTTAGAAAAAGAATTAATAATCTCTAACAAACAGGCTATAGATTTCTGAGGATCTGAAACAAACAGCAATATGTCGTCTGCATACAGCATCAACTTATGGACTACTCCTCCCACAGAAACTCCAGGAAATTTGGAACTTGCTCTTATAGCTGATGCCAGAGGCTCTAAAGCTAAGCAAAACAACAGGGGTGATCCTTATAATGGTGATAATGGTGATCCTTGACGTGTCCCTCTAGTCAGGGTAAAATAAGAAGAGATTTGTTCATTAGTCTGTACTGCAGCTTGGGGTTGTGTGTACAAAACTCTTAACCATTTAAGAAAAGCATCCCCAAACCCAAAAGTTTTTAACGTCTCAAATAAATACTCCCATTCTACACAGTCAAATGCTTTTTCCGCATTCAGTAAAATTGCTGCCACTGAAGTATTGGAATCAGCCATTGACCACATAATATTAATAAATCTTCTAATATCATCTGCCCCGTTTCTCCCCCGAATGAAACCCGCCTGACCCATATGTACTAAAGTGGTAATAACCTTTTCCATCCTGTTTGCCAGAATTTTCGAAAGTATTTTAACATTTGCAGGAATTAATGAGATTGGACGGTAATTCTTACTCTCTGATGGGTCCTTATCCTTTTTAGGGATAAGTGTAATTAATGCTTGT
Organism: Danio aesculapii; assembly: GCF_903798145.1. Taxonomy (NCBI): domain Eukaryota; kingdom Metazoa; phylum Chordata; class Actinopteri; order Cypriniformes; family Danionidae; genus Danio; species Danio aesculapii. The sequence goes on along the minus strand of NC_079440.1, from coordinate 26,847,772 downwards.
GTCAGTGTATGTGGTAATTCTTCTTTCTCCATTGCCTCATTAAACATATTCAACAACATTGGAGATACTGTACCTCAGCTACACAACTTTTGAAAAACTCTGCAGTAAAGCCATCTGGCCCCGGAGATTTAGAACAGTTTCTATTCCTCCGTCAACTTAGGTAAAGCCAGTGCATTCAAAAATGCCTTTGTATAATTATTTCCTGCATCAAACGCAGATGTGTACAGATCCTTATAAAATCCCCTAAACACTTCATTTATATCATAAAACTTTGTTTTAATTATCCCTTCATCTGACTTAATTGAGAGACACCTTTTCTCTTGCCAAAAACTTGCCTGCTTTGTTGCCTGATTCAAAAAATGCATATCTTGCCCTAAATAACCCAAATTCAACTTTCTTGGATAATATAATATTATACTTACATTTTAACTGTGTCAATTGTCTCAAGCGTTATCTTTTTCATCATCTTTAGTTTACTTTCTTTAATTTCCATTTCTAAGTTAGTCAAATCTCTTTTATTGCATTTTTTAATAAAGGATGCATATTGAGTAACATAACCCCTTAACAACGCCTTCATTGCTTCCCAAGCCATTCCTGTGGAGGGTGCTGTTGCCAAATTGAAATCTCTTTTTTGAATGCTTCTTTAAATTCTGGCATTTGTAAAAGTGAAGAGTTAAATCTCCATCTGTAACAATGTTGGCTAACCTGATGTGGAATAATTTCCATACTGACCCAAGCATGATCTGATATAATAATTGTACCAATAGAGCAAATAGAGCAAGAAACGAGAGACTTTGATATAAAAAATAATCAATTCTGGAATATAATTTATGCGGAGCAGAGTAAAATGGATATTCTCTCCCATTAGGATTAAGAATTCTCCAAATATCTACCAACCCAAGAACTTTGCAAATATCTTTTAATTTAACACAAGATTTAGGCATTTATATTTTCATAAAGCTACTCCAGTCAAGCACTGGATCAAACACCAGATTCAGATCTCCCCCTAAGACTATATCCTATTGCCCGACTGTATTTGACATACCCTCTAAATTAACAAAAAAAAACTAATATCATCTGTATTAGGTGCATAAATATTAGCTAATATTAAGTTATGCCCGTTTAATTCCGCCACTATAATAAGGATTCTCCCTTCTTTGCCTTTAATTTGTTTTATACTTTTAAATTGTTATTGTTTGTTAACCATTGTAATCACCCCCCTGTACCCTCATTGCAATATACTTTTCCGACCCAGCCTCGCAATAACCTTTCTGCTTCTTTTTGAGAGAGATGGGTTACTTGAAGAAATACGTCATACTTTCCTGCCCTTAACTTTGACATAATCTTCTTTCTTTTGATTGGATGTCCTAACCCCTTTACATTCCATGTGGTGAGACGCAATACGCAAAAGGTGTAATACCATTTTTCAAAAAAATTATATGTGCTATAGCAATTATCACCGTACTTATATCAATCTGCCACTGACAGGCCAACCTACTATTTCACAAAAACAAACTGCGCTGTAACAAAAACAAAGCACCCCCCCCCCCCCCACACACACACCAGTCCATATCAAAACGTATCTTTTCAAACAAATGTAATATCAAAAAAAAAAAAAACGTTTTGGTCTATGACTCCCGTGCAGGTTGTAAGCCACCGTTAACTATGTCTTCAAAACAATGTCTTTTAAAAGTAACGTTCATTCAACATGTTTCTTATATCAGACTACAACATAACAGTTAGCTTGCATACAGGATAAACCCTGTTACAGTCCCAATTCCGTGACATACCTCAAGGCTTCTTTAGGGCAATCAAAACATTTATACCCTTCCCCAGTGTCAGTCCTTAGGGTCACTGGATACATCATACCAAATTTCAACCCTCGAGCATGAAGAACTCTTTTTACATTCCCAGGAACTTCTCTCATTTCAATTGGGTCGCTCAGGTGAAATCCGGGAAAACTAGAATCCGATTCCCCTCGTACTGGATATCCCCTTTCTCCCTCGCCGCTTGTACTATGGCATCTCAATCCCCTGACCTTAAAAACCTGACGAGTATAGGTCTAGGTCAGGGGCCTGATAACTCAAATGCCTCTTAATATCCTCTGAAGTCGAGATTTTCGACTGTGACATTCTTTTGCTTTCAATATCAATAAGTATGCAACTCACTGTTGAAGTTGACCATGTTATAATGTTTTAACAGGATAATTATATTCACGCGGCGCGGAGCTCCATGTTAAGCAGCCATCTAGCCTCCAAGTGTCACGTGACTCGGCCCACATGTGTCTTAAGATGACAGGGACACATTTGCACCAACACATTTAAGCCAATTTAGGTTTAGGCCCAGATTACTCTTAAATGATTATGCCACATTTTTGGCCCACATTTGTCTTTTTTCATTTGGGCCAAATTTACCATTTTCCACATGGGCCACATTAGGCTCACAGTTAGATTAAATTTCGCCATAAGTGCCAAATCTTTGCCTTAAATGGCCCATATATGAATTTGAATCTTTGGCCCCCTTTTGCCATTGTACAGGTGGCCCACTTCAGGCTCACATTCAATAAGATGACATCTCCCTCAGACATGTAGGAATTATTGAAAAAACAATCACAACTGTGTACTGGTTGAACTCATTGATTTTATGGATTAGATGACTCCTCTAGACATTATGGAACTTCTTGAAGCACTCAATGTGCATTGGCCTGGCATACTTCTTACAGGAAAGTGTTGTGCAACTGCCACAGACACATCATCTGACAAACCTATTTCCTGCACAACAAAAGAAATACTTAGACTGTTATTTATCTTTTACATAGCTCTTGATGGTAGGTGAGTTGAGTCACCAGTAAAATCCATGTCAGATGCATCACTATCATAATCACTTTCTATTGCATCCTTCTCTGTCTTTGGGACCACTGCTATATTGCAAATTGCAAGCTCTGGATCATCAGCATCAAGTAAATCCAAAGCTTGACTTAAAGTCAGTCTGAAAGAGAGTTCTTCAGAATAACACAGAATGACAGATGGGGGACATAGACTCCCTGTGTTATACCACTGGTCACAACTGTGATCAGCAGTTTGACAACAGAAAAAACAACGTTATAATATTATTTTAATATGTATGTATAGATAACCCTTTCATGATGATGCATGCAAAAGATGTATTGCCTATTTAAAAATTAACTTGAAAAACTAACCTGTCATTTCTGAGCTTTGACATTATCCATCCATTCAGATGGCAGTACTAGGAAATGAATGTTTATGGTCACATGGCCAAACTACCCAATCATGTTAGACCTGCCCTGAACTCATTTAGACATCCTAAATTTTCATTATATATGAACATGTGCTTTATAATAGGCGTCGATTTTTGATACAACAGAAAAATATGTAAGCAAAAATTGTGGTCACAATTGTGACGGTTGGGATTAAATGGGTTGTGCAATGCACAATATGTGCAAACCATTATACTTGGATATATGCCATTTCTTATCCATATAATTAGATTTAGTTTTAATTTATATTTTTAGAAATTGAATTCACAGAACATCTTTATCCTTTCATGTGTGTTTGTGTATTTTCATTAGTAGTACAGTATGTACTCAGAATTGAAAAATGTACATTGATGTGCATGAATACTCATGCAAAGTGTGCATTTTTTTTTATACAAAACTACAAACAATTAGAAAAAATAGATACCAATAGAATTATAGGTAAACAGGGGTCTCTTGCCTTTTCTTGACCCCTAAAATTTCACCAGTTTGCCTCCTGGCTACACTAAAAGAGTCTTGGGCAAGAACATTTTGGATTTAAAAATATAGTCACTTGAGAGTTTAGTGGGGAATGAAAGATATTCACTTCCTCTTTCACCTACATTTCTTAGACATCATTCACATGACAGTCTGTTCCACCATGCTGGAAATAATACTCCTCAAATTAACTTTTGCTTTAATGAATCTATAAACCAGCTGACCCTGGCAATTGATGAAATACCCTATATGAGTGTTTCTGCAGATTTTAGGATATTATAGCTGGAAGAATGACCATTATGTAAATTTAACAATGCAATAGAAAATTTCGGGTTACGTAACCATAGTTCCTCGATAGGAATGAGACTGTGTCCAAACAGAATGCTAAGAGAACACTTCTTTTATTTGTGTCTTGAAGCACATGAAATCAACGTAAAATTGTAATTGTAATTGTAATCCAATGTAATTGAGCAATGATGTGACGACATGTGACCAAACCAGGAGATATAAAAGCTGGAACTGAACATTCAGTTGTAACTTCAATCTTGCTTGAAAGAAGTAACAGGAATGCAATACCCACTAGGCCAGACTCACTGCTTACTGGGTGAATACACACTTAGGTTGTAAGAACTGAGAACCCCAGAGAGGGAGCCAAAAGCTGCACAAATGTATGCAGAGTAGACCAACATCACCACCATACAGGTGTCTGAGAGGGCAGAGCCTAAAAGAGAGGCCATGGGGGCACAATGGCCTTTGTGGAATGGGTTCTAACCAGTGTTGGGTGTAGCGTGTTCCACAGTTCTTCCACAACGCATTAATGTACTCTAATTACAGTTTTTGGGAACACAGTAATGTAACAAATGACATTTTAAATTTGTGTCATTTGATTACAGTTACTAAAGTCAATGTAATTGCGTTACTTTCCTTACAAATATAGTTTTTAGAAAAAATACGTTTTCCACTGCAACATCAGTTAATAAGCATGCGCTTTTAAATTGCTGGAGAACGCAAGATGAAATGGCTGCTTACCAGAGTGGTTGCTTCTTCAAGTGGAAATACAGACATTGCTTTAATTTCATTGAGAGTAAAAACAAAAATATTGCTGTGAAATGCAGTATGTCCAGTCCCTAAAGAACCTTCAACTGCTTTTAACTTGACCAGCAACTTGTTCAAGCACTTGAACAGAAAGCATTCTACGACAATACTCATTGCCAAAAAGGACACCTAAACAGGCTAAATTGGATTTTGTGGAGGATCGGGAGTTATCTTAAAGTTATTTTGAAGTTATCTTCTGACTGTGAAGAGAAGCGTAGCTTCTTATGGGGCTGTTCACATATGGCCTCTTTTGCACAGCTTTCACATGCATAATGAATATGCGCACTCACAATTTCAATGCACACCCAATTGAAAACATCTCATCTTTTCAGCATGTCGCAAGGGCACAGCGAGTCATGTGACAACTAACCAATCAGCTTCATATTTTGTATGGAATATTCACATTTCTGTAGACTACACTGCAGTTCTTTTTCATACTAAGAATGTAAATGGTTACAGGTATCCAGTTTTCTTCTAAATGTCTTCTTTTGTGAATATTATTAACCTGTTTTCTTTCAAAAAAATTTTACAGGTAAAAATAAAACCTTCAAGATTCTGCCACTTTTGTGTAATCTATTTATGTTTAGACCTCTGACACTTCTCATGTCTCACTTTCTGTGGGATGTGCACAGCTCCAGGCACTGAGAACTAGGGGTGTCAAAATGAATTGTTTCTTCGGTGCATCGCGATGCAGACGCGGATAATTCGGTATCAGTTCAGTAATAATCATAACCGGTTATTATGTACTGATGTCATTTATCTCATATGCGCTCTATCGCGAGTGAGGCGAGCGCGGGTATTCACAACACTACAGGCACCAACTACTTAAAAATTTTACTGTGTGTGTGTTTTCTGGAAAGTCTTTCACTGGCACTTACAGCAGAAGCCCCTATTTCTCTGCGATTGAGGGAATGAAAGTACTCCATTTCTCTCTCTCTCTCTCTCACTGTGGCCCATTTCACCTTTTCCTCTCGGCTGATGGCGTGACTTTTCCTCCCCTCTCTTTACCTCTCAGCTGTATGCATTCCCGCGGCTGTACCTGTGCATTGTCGCAGGACCCCACCAGATTTCATGCAGCGCGGGAATAAATTTCTGAATAAAAGCGCGGGAGCAGTCGGTAACTCTGGTGTAATTTTAACAGGAGTGGGCGGTCTCACAATATCGCTCCCAAATGAGCGAGCGCGTGTGGCATGTGTGTGTGTGTGTGTGTCTGTTTGGTGCAGTCTATGTTTGTTTATGTGTGTGAATGAGAGACAGTGTGGTGCTGTGTGTCCATGTGTGTGTGTTTATACAGACAGCTTGTTATAGCCACCCCCCAAAATACAACACTGTGTATGGAAAGCATCATCAATGCACCGTGATGCATCGAAATATCGAATTGAACTGAATCGATGGCCTGATAATTGTAACCGAACCGTGAGACTAGTATAGGTTCACACCTTTACTGAGAACGCTCTTCATGCTTTTCATTGGCCATGTGCTTCAGAAGCTGGTTGCACACATTGTACTCAGGTAAGTTTGAGTTTAGTTTGGAAATTACAGGCTCAATAAAGTGGATTGTATTTGATCTGGTTTTGTTGCCATGATAATGGTATTTATGCGAAACCTCATTGCTAAATTGAACAATATGTCACTGAGTAGTCCACTTGTTTCTTTTTTGCGTTATGTTAATCTGGAGCAGTGCATGTGTCACACTTTCAGATGCTAGCAGTATGAATCCAATCAGAAACTCTTGATTAGTTGCCAAATTAACAGAGAACTTTCATATGAAGCTTTGTGAAACCCCTGGTCCTCTGGGTATTCCATTAAAGCAGGTTATGTGACATACTTGGATAAGTTTTAGGATGTGTAAGCAGATAATCTCAGCTTCTGGTTCCAATAATGAGATTATTTTTAGGGTATGTAAGGCACACAAACCACATTTTTTTATGCAGTTTGACCATTCGTCCACAATTCAGTATCGAGTGACTGAAACTGAAACTTTCTGAAAACTCCAAATAGGGAGAAGATTTTCAGACACTCTGGTAACTGTGTGGTCACGTGGCCAAAAAACTGGAGATTTTTATCATGGCGTCAGCATTAGATATCAGTATGTTATTTATAATATATATAATATATATTTCTTCATATATTTTGTTTGTGTGCTGTTGACTTGAAATTTTCAACAGAAAAAGGATACTTTCCAAACCCACTGTATATCTGAGTCTTTTCACCTATTGTCAGCTATACAAACTAGCTTAACAACATAACTATATTTTTATGACATGTTGTGCGTTGTTTTTAATGTCCTGCCTTCATGAGCACATGCTTTATGAACTCAGCGTCAAAGCCTGAGTTAACAGAGAAACAATAATTATTGATAATTATTGATAATTATTGATGGTTCCAACAAAGCCTGAGGACTGTTGCAAAAAAGTAGTTGACCAAGCCCCAGGTTGTTGAGTACGTTTGGGGATGACAAGCCAAAAACTCTAACTGGTTAAGATTAGATGGTTTTACAATGCTTGATATAAAAATGTTCTGTTAACTCACAGTTTAATTCAGGGTGTGTGTCTGACTCTGGACCACATGCATCAGAAAGTGTATCCACTGCTGTATGCACATCTGTTGTGATAATGAACCAAATAAAACTGATTTAAAATGTTTTTTAAAACATGCAGATTATCACGGAGAGCTGAACACATCTTTTAATTCCAGTTGCTTTGCGCACATCCTGTCTTGTAGATATGATTATACGTGTTACTACGGAAACATGTTAATACGTGGCTGTCAATCAATTCGGTGGTTGGGAAAACTGCACTCCTACGTCACATTGCAGTGGGCTTCGGAATTGCAGGGATTTGGATCCTATTTTGGAGTGTTGAGGTCTCAGGACCATGTGATCATTCTGTTAGGATCCACCTGTGGACAGTGTATGATCAGACTATTTAAAAGAGACATGTGGAATAGAGATGCGAGCTCTGAGGTGGTGAGTTGCAGGTTACGTCTCTCGGGGTCAATATGCATTCCGGAGATGAAGACATACAGACAGATAGGGCAAAACACTGTTGTGGTAATGTGTTAAACTCACTGTGTGTAAAGGAGAGTGGGCATGATAATTGTGTGTAGCCCGTGATGTCTAGATCTCTCCACTTTGTACCCTCACTTAAGTTGCCTTTGCTCTTGATTTTAAAGTAAATAAAGCATTTGCTTTGTTTTTTTAGGAATGTAAGTTATCATATGCATTTGTTTTTATGGCAAAACATGTCTTTTTCACCCAAAATCAGGGAATGGTTAATATGTGTCTGGACTTTGGGCGATTTACGATATGGTCACGTTGATTGGTCAGTTTGTATGTCTCAATACTTGGGCTTTTGTTACATGGTCAAGAAAGATACAAAATAGGTGGTAAACTCCTCTCCTGCTCTGGAGTCTTTTTTCTCTGACTCTACTGCTATGAAGTTCTCTTTGGGGCCTACTCTCTCTTCTTTGTCTCTCTCTCTCCCTCCCGGTCTCTCCCTCTCACTCGGGTAACATTATTTTAGCAGCTTGGTACAATTAATATTATGTGTTTTTATCATTTCATGTTTTATCATTTTATACAGTTATTTGTAACTAATTCATTTGTAACAATAAAGAATTATTGTCATTAAATCATTTCATTTTTAAGGTTTCTGTGAATTATTTTAGATTTACAATTTTAGATCTATATGTGATGGTGTAGTGGTTGGATTGGAATCAATCCAAATGTGATGGTGCTGCGCAGCTGATTGCCATTGACATCATTCAATCGGCACGTAGCGCTGCCTTTTTTAAAGCCTGATTGGTTGTCCCTTGGAATGCGTCACGTCCGACTCCGACTCACTTTGTTTGGGTGTCCATCTTCGCAGCTGCAGGTAGAGGCATTGTGCTCGTTCTGATAATGATTTTTCATTTGTTTGAATGGGCCAACGTTAAGTTACTTTTGGCATTGTTATAGTGCATTGTGTGGCTGTGGCATTTTTCTGGGCTGGAGTGGCTGGACGACTGTTCTTTGTTGCAGGTATGTGATAGCTTTTAATTGGTTGAGTAATGGGATTTGGCAGTATTTAACCAGCGTTTCTCATGCAGTAGAGATACTAAGTCCTGCACCTCGCTGTATTTGTATACCTGACCAACAAGTGCTCAAAGCATCCGCTTTGTGCGCCTATTGGTAAGTGAGGCACTTATGATTAGTGTTATCATTTTAAAGGACTATTTTAATGGTTTTGTTTGTGCCTCTCTCTTTAGGATTCTCCCTTTCTCTTGAGCCATTTTTCTCTGTCTAATTCGCTCTATTAGCTCTTATTCCTCGCTATTGCCGTGGTTATTGGAGGTCGTCCGGGCGTGTGCTACTGTTGTTATTCCACGCTGCTAATACTAACGCTGGTGTCGTTGGCTATCGTACAGACGCCACCAACGCAGCTGTTTAAAGGGGACAGCCTATTTTTGATCAGTGTGCCGCTTTGTGCTCCCCTTCATTCATTTGTTTGTTTAGGATGTATTGATTTGCGTTAAAATTATTGGTGCTCTGTTTTTTTTTTTTGTTTTGTGAAATATAATTTTTCGTTTAGTTATGCAGAGCATTTATTTTGTTATTTAGATTTCTTTATTATTATTATTATTATTATTATTATTATTATTATTATTATTATTATTTTGAGTCAATTGTTGTCTTGATTCAGAGTGTGTGTATATGAGATGTTGTAATCACAGCTGTAGCTGACTCAACCAAATCATAGAGTAGGTTTGTTAACCTGATTGACCCACTTATTGATGTGTTTAAGTTATTTTCAGTTTATTTACTTTAATTTTGATTTATTTCAGGAACTGAGGTTTCTCCCGGTGGATGACTGGTCCTTTTCCAACTAGTGGTGGTGCTTCTTTCCCGTGTGCTGTGAGACACTGAGTGCTTGATAGTGTAATTCGAGTGCACTGTGGTGTGCGTGTGCTGGGGTAAAGTCAGTCTGCTTGTATCCAGTCAGTGGGAACCTCAATCCTGTGTGTTTTTGATTTTTGTTTATTTATTTTCCTTTTTATGAAGTGGGAGTTTCTGATGTGCTTTTAACAAATGAGTACAACTTTACATTTTATTAAAAAAATATTTTTGTACTTTTGTAATTACCCACGCCTCTGTGCCTTTTTGAGGGGAAACGAACCTGTGTGTCTTTTTCTAACAGAGTTATTTCCCTGGGTCATTCCCAGGGTGGCGTAGTCGGTCATTTTGATTTAAAGATAGTTCTAACTCGTATCCATACCCTTGTCACATTTACAATTGATTGCTCCATATTGGAATACAATACAAGCACATAATAGCAATGCTTTCCCACATTTTTAGCTAATATAACTGCCCTTATTTTCCTTTTTGGTATAAGATTGCAGAAGGATAGTTTTACTGATAACTTTTTAGTCATCAAACAGAACTACAATTCAAACCGCTGTATTTAAAAACCCATTCTTACATGTTCATTTTGACAGACATAATTGTTCATAAAGGTTTACTATTCCAGTCACAGGATATAAGTGGGGCAGGGTAAATTACTTGATTTGGCTTTCCAGCTACCTGGCAAGTGTACATACCTGTCAACATTAGATGTGAAAATAAGGGATGCAGAAGACCTGGCTCTCCAGTTAAAGTAATCCAACCTTTCTACAGAAAATCATCACTTGATAAAGCAGTAACTGAATTCATAAAAACAACACTCCATGGATGCTGCTGCTTTCATTTTAAGACAGGACAATTCACAATGACATGCCCCTGCTTATGACAGTAAAAACATTCATTATTATTCTTAGTGGGCTGTGACTTTGAACTAGAGATCTGTGATGTATGCTGGCCAGACGAGGTCCTTTAGGTATGCACTGAAGCAAACACATTCTTGTGCATAAGCACAAACTTGTCTGCAAGCACAGCTGCTTGGGACATAGTGGAAAACCTTTGATTCTTTAAATATAATAAAACTCTTTCAGGCAAACATTATTTGAACTCCTCTAACAATTTTCTCCGTTTTTAAAAACCATTTACCTGACACGCAGCACACCACTTATCAAACAAGATGAATTTCTCATCTGCAAACTGCAAAGTAAATGACTGATGGCTATTTTTCTAGTGGTTTCTGAATCTTTGCCAGTAAGCTTCCGGAACGAGTTTATAGGTACAAATGACTGCTAACAGCATCATACTGCAAACTTTCTTCCAACAAATTAGTGGAGCACACTTCCTAAACCTTTCCTACTAACTTACACTAAAGGAGAACAAGGCAGACCTCTTTTGGCTAGTGCAGAGCAGACGAAACGTGCTCAAAAGCACAGTAGTTTAAAGTGTCCCAGGCCCCACGACTAGCATAGTGTCTTCATTTTTATGCCAGGTGGCACTAGTCAGATTGGAGAAGTGACATCAAGGCAGACACAGAAAACAGCTGGGCATGAACCGAACGATGTCCTCAGTACAGTGCCAATTCAGGAAAATGTTAATATCAAGCACATGCTGAAGTGACATTATTCTCATTGTTGCGGCCACGTTGCTTGTGTTTGGTGTTCTGTCAGGTTGATTTAAATTTCCATTTTTAACATATAATACATCACCATACTTTATTATGTGAAGTTTATTTATAAACTAATTTTGAGAGGGTCACGTGCTTATGATTGCTAGTGGCTGGATCCGCATTATCCAATTCTCAATGCATCAATCAGATGACTCCTAAACTACTACAAATACCCTGGGTTTCATTCCACCGCTATCTTAGTTTTGAAGATAGCTCTTCTCAGCATCAGCTGCTACTGCAACAACAACAACAACAACTAAAACTACTACTACTAATACTACTACATTAAAACAATATCTACATCTCCAACTATACTCCAACAATTTCATCAACAACTTCAACAACAACATCAAAACCACCTCACACAATGCATCCGCTGTGTTTTCAACCCGGTTCTCCCGCAAGATCACAGTCAAAACTCGATCACCGTCCACAAACTCTGCCTAAACTCTCAAGATGCCAGCAATGAAGCAATAAAGTCGAACTCTCACCGTTCTTCTATTGGTGCACCCACGGTAATGTACAGTACATAGCACGCTTAAAATGAAAGCCTATAGCAAAAAACAATCACTCTCCATCAAAGACTAAACATTTTATAAATCTTTGAAAGACAAGACTAGCGTGAATAGAATGATTTCTATCAAGAAACTCACCTTTCAAGCCTCCCGCTTGTCCACAGATCCATATCATTCTAATAGCATGAAGTAATTCGACTGCAAAGGTCCAAGCAATCCAATCCACAAACATTAGCCCACAGCATATTCATACCTTGATAAACATTCATGGAATGAATTGTTATCATCCAAACTACTCGCTGTAGTGCGTTTAGTGGCATATGCAGTCATAACACTAGTGATACTGGTCAGCAAAATGGTCGCCTGAAAGCTGATAGCTGAAAAAAGAAGAGTCACTATCCAATGAGCTCTAAAAAACTTGAGATGGTCCTGCCCTCTCTCGGAACAAGTTAAGAATGGACTTTGACTTTGTGAATGAACTGGGCCAGATATGCTTGTGATTTAATCACATTAAGATTCCAAATGTAATGTTGTTTATTCATGGATTAAAGTAAAGCCCACAACTAACATTCACACTAAGTGGTGACATCGTTTTAAGTTCAGGGTTTGATGTTGGCAGTTGATATATTTTTTAAAAATTTAAATAAATTAAAATAAAATAAATAAATAAATAAAATAAAAAAACCTCACCAACATCTGATTTAACAGAACATGATGTGTTTTTTGAGACCTTGCGCTGTCGCAAAGACCTGAGGCCTCTCCTAGGTGTAGGGCGAGGTGGGCTCAGAGATGGGTGTGAGGCTTGCTGATTTTTGGTTGCTAACTGGGGGCTAGCAGCAATGAAGTGGGAGAGTTTAGTTCCAGCAAACACCAGTTCCTCCATCTTTTTTGAAAAATCCAAGAGAGGCGAGCAAGGTGACAATGAGAGCGTGTCTGGTGAGAGAGGCTGCGGGTCTGAGGTTTCTGGCTGTTGAGATATGTTTACCTGGATATCATCCATGAGTGCTGAGACTTGACGCTGTTCTGATGCATCGCAGTCTGCCTGTGTTGAGCTCAGTGTGCAGGGCACAGACTGCAGTTTGTCCGTTATCAGTGGTTGTTGTGGCTGCGTGGTGTTATCGCTGTCCTTGTAGGATGCATCAGCCACAAGTCCACTCAGGAGCTGATGTCCTGTGATCATTCGGGCATTTGCTAGGCGTGTGTTTGCCATTCAGTTCAGTGGCATACACAGCTGATGGATGATGGAGGGAGAAGTAGATGTTGTCTTTTAGCAATTTTGCACCAAGCTTGCACCAGTTCTGACAGCCCCTTCCGAATATCATTCTTCCCCACATGGATGATAATCTGTTTTGCAGTCTCATGTTTCCTTAATATGTTCTCAAGTTCTTTGTTTATATCAGAAATTGTTGCATGAGGGAAGCGGTATGTCATGGTAGCTCTGCTCCTAAAATTTTTTATTATTGAATCTCCAACAATCAATGTTGTTATCTCGGCTGCGATCGGAGCAGAATGCCGTTGTCTAGTCGACCTTGAGCCTCTGTTCCGTGCAGAGTTAGCTGCTGAGTCATGTGATCTTTGTCTGACTGCATTTGAGGATTCTTCACCCATTTTACTAAAAACTTCATATCTGTTCTGAAGCTGTATTTGAGTCTGAGCTGTATTTGGGGTAGAGAATGCTAATGCAGCAGCGTAAGATCTTCGTGATCTGACCCCGTGAGTACCCTTTGGTCTCGCATCTTGTTTATGCCATTGTTTACGCTGATTTTCAATCAGTTTCATACTGTTTTTCTGTATTCAAAACAGTAGCTGGAGTAGATTTATAGGACTCACTGGCTGTGTGCTGTGAGGGTCCACACTAAACCGATCCTGTGTTATTTGGCAGTTCTGGTCAGATCGCAACTAACTTTGTTTCAAGAACTGCAATCTTTTATAGACGTTTGTGGCAGTTGGTGCTGTAGGGAGATTCCAAATCAATATGATCCAGAGACATTTTCACAGCTGTGTTTTCCCGTCTCAGGAATGTAAGCAGCTGGTAGCGGGAGGATTGTTTAGACGATAATTCCCCTCTTGTTGGTAGATTTGTATTCCAGAAAGCGTGTAGATTCGATGTTGATTTTCAAGCTGTGTCTTTTGAGCACTGTGCTGATAGGCTTAAGTTAAAATTAGAGTATAAAATATAAAAGCAAGAGTGCAAGGAGTGGAGCAGTAGAAAAAGACGTCCGAACAGTAGCAAAGCAGGAAGTGAAGCCTCACCGCTACTCTTTCTCTTCCCATAGGCCCTCAATCCTCAGCTCTAACTCCCGCAGGAGTGACAAAAACAAGCTTCGACTCCTGCAGGAGTCTCGCCCTCCTGCAGTTGTCTCCACCGCCCCCTCCCTTCCCTAGACTACAGCAGGAGAACAATGCCCAATAACTTGTGTTTTACCATCCACGTTTCCCATATGATAATGTAACGACTGCTAGTATTAAACTCTGTCAAGTCAGTGATATTGATGAATGCTCTCAATCGACTAACATTAGATGAAATACATGCAAGATGGCAATATATTTTTCATGTACACCGTACACCATCATGTACTTATACATACATATATATATATATATATATATATATATATATATATATATATATATATATATATATATGTATATAAAATAATAATACATAATGTGTTCAAAAGTACGTGTAGCCGAGACATGCACAACTGTATCCTCCATCGCGTCTGCATCCAGACTCTGTTGGAGGACAGAAGGCTAATGTTAGTCAATGAAGAGTATGCATCAATATCACTGACTACACGGAGTTTAATACTAGCAGTCATTACATTATCAGAAGAGAAATGTGGATGGTATTACACAAGTTATTATACAGTTTCAGTTAACTTCCCTTGAAGAAGTCCTGTTGCTCGCCATAGCTCGCTCTTGTCACTGAGGGAGTCCAGTCCAATTGCGCAAAAAAGTAATGGGCATGGCCAACATGTGACCTAAATCAAGATTGACCAATCTAAGGAATAAGGTGTTTCAGAAGAACCCGCCCACTGAGCTGCAGAGTTTTTAACTGGCAAGCAAAGATTTTAGATCCGCAGAAAATAAAACAAAACCGAAAGCAAAATGAATGAGCACACAATGATTTAATCTGGTGGTAACTGCATAAAATGGCAAAAGTTTATTTTTTGCAATGTGCATTTTTTTAATAAATGTTTTTTTTATTATATGAAATCTTTTATTTTTTAATTGCATTGTACCTCATTTTAGTCAAAAACTTCATATGTTTGTTTGAGTAATAAAGACACAAAATTAACCTCAGCATACATGGGTTCAAAACTTTTCAACTCACAAGCAAAGATTCTAGATGTGCAAATAATAACAGCAGAACAGAGAGCAAAATGAATGAGTGTGCAATGAAAATAGTGGTCACTGCATAATAGGACAATAGTTTATTTTTTGCAATCCAAAATATTTGATTATCATTGACATAAGTTTTTTAATTAAACATGTTTTTTTATTTGAAATCTTTTATTTTTTAATTACTACGTTCTTATTTTTTCTTTAAAATGAAATATTTTTGATAGAATAATAAATAAACAAATCTAACTCCATACCACACCCGGGACTCATCTCACCAAGGTGTCGTTCACTCCAATGTCAGGCCACAGCGGTACCTGGCTGCAGCAGCGGACAATGCAAGCCAGGACCGGGGCAGAGGTAGACTCACAAGTGAAGACTCAAGTGAAATTATTGAGAGTGAAATAATTGTTACAGAAACCACAACTTGATCCCAGCAACTTATCTAAATATAGGCCTATCTCAAATCTTTCATTTATGTGTAAAATATTAGTTTCAGGCCTCATAATAGTACAGAAACTGCTCTAGTCAAAATAATCAATGATTTAGTCTTAACTGCTGACTGAGGCTGCATCTCACTATTAATTTTACTTGTCCTCAGTGCTGCATTTAACAATAAATTAAAAAATCATGTTTAAATTGTACAGGTTTCCAGGGACTGTCAAGGAAGAGATCGGATTCAATTGCAGGCAACAGTTAGTTTTATTTATACACATTAAAAATAAGCGGTGCGAGCAGTAACGGGACAGTTCAGCAGGTGGTGGTGGTGAGCAGTGGGTAGTTCAGACCAGTGAGGATCAGTCAAACAAAGGCGAAGGAGACGGCTGCCGGTGGAAGTTTGGATCAACACAGCAGCGAGCTGCGATCGCTGGCGGCGGTCGCTTTCTAGATCAGCTGACAGAGAAAGTTGGAGACTGGCACAGGAATAGGTGGAGCGGGGATCAGGTATGGAGAAAGCTGAGCGGCCATCGGATGATACAAGGAGTCCAGCCAGAGCGCAGGAGCCGTAGACAGCAAGCACAGAGATGATCACGGTAAGCAGGACACTCTATCATACAGGGGGGAGGCAAAGGAAAAATAAAAACTAAAAGAGGTAACGCAAGAAAAAGCACTGGAGCCTCCAAACAAGACGATGGACTTGGAGAAGCGGTCCACCACCATGAGTATGATGGTGTTACCTCTTGAAGGGGGAAGGCCAGTGACGAAATCAAAAGCCAGGTGTGACCATGGGCGAGAGGGAATGGGCAGTGGCTGAAGCAGACCGACAGGGGGATGGTTAGAAGTCTTGTTCTGAGCACAAATTGAGCAAGCCAACACAAACTGCTTCACATCCGTGGCCATAGAGGGCCACCAAATTTGCTGACGGATGGCAGCCAGCGACCTCCTAATTCCTGGGTGGCAGGTTAATCCGGACGAGTGTCCCCACTGGAGGTTCTCTGGACGCAATGCAGCAGGAACAAATAAAAGATCCCTGGGACACTCTCTTGGTATCTCACTCTCACCACCGGCCTCCCTCACCTGCTGCTCAATGTCCCAGGAAAGAGACCCCACTACTACTTCCCTGGAGAGGATGGTCTCTGGTGGAGCCTCCTCGGGGGACCTAAATATGCGGGAGAGAGCATCCGTTTTGACGTTTTTAGTTCCAGGCCGGTATGAGAGAGTGAAATTGAATCGGCCAAAGAAGAGTGCCCAGCGAACCTGGCGAGAACTTAACCTCTTGGCTAAAGAGATGTACTCGAGGTTTTTGTGATCCGTCCAGAGTAAAAAGGGCTGCGTTGATCCCTTCAACCAGTGGCGCCACTCCCCCAAGGCCAACCTGACTGCCAGCAGTTCCTTGTTGCCAATATCGTAGTTACGCTCTGCTGGGCTCAGCCGATGGGAGAAAAAGGCACAGGGATGCACCTTCCCATCCTTGAGAGAACGCTGAGAAAGGACCGCACCTACCCTGACATCAGAGGCATCCCCCTCAACAATGAACTACCATTCAGGATCTGGAATGGAGAGAACAGGGGCAGAGATGAAACAGGACTTTAAGTCACCAAAGGCTGCCTGAGCCTTCAAATTCCAACAGAACGGTACCTTGGTGGAGGTTAGAGCCGTTAAGGGTGCAGCAATCAAACTAAAATTCCTGATGAATCGCCTATAGAAGTTGGCGAAGCCCAAGAATCGCTGCAGTGCCTTGCAGGTGTCAGGGACTGGCCAATCTGCCACGGCCCTTACCTTAGCAGGATCGGCTTTAATCCCATTAGCTGGGATGACATACCCCAGGAACGTAACTGACGAGGAGTGGTTCTCCAGTAGCCGTTGCAAGACCTGGCGGACATGCTGGGTGTGCACCTGCAGAGACGGAGAAAAAATCTAAATGTCGTCCAGGTACACAAAGACAAACTTATTAACTATGTCTCTCAGCAGGTCGTTGACCAGGGCCTGGAAGACAGCGGGGGCGTTGGTCAGACCAAAAGGAAGGACCAGGTATTCATAGTGTCCCGTGGGTGTGTTAAAGGTTGTCTTCCACTCATCCCCCTCACGGATTCATACCAGATGGTAAGCATTGCGCAGGTCTAGCTTGGTAAAGACCTTGGCTCCCTGCAACAATTCAAAGACAGACGACATGAGAGGTAAGGGGTACCTGTTCTTGACTGTGATGTCATTAAGGCCCCTGTAGTCAATACAGGGACGCAGGGAGCCATCCTTCTTTTTAACAAAAAAGAACCCAGCGCCAGCAGAAGATGAAGAGGGGCGAATGAGGCCAGCATGGAGGGATTCCTGAACATACTTGTCCACGGCCTCTCTTTCAGGACCAGAAAGGGAATAAAGGCGACCTTTGGGCGGAGAGTGCCTGGAAGGAGATCAATGGTACAGTCATAAGGTCAATGAGGAGGAAGGGACATGGCCCGGGACTTACAAAAAAACGGACGAAGATCTTGGTATTCCGCCAGGACCTTGGTCAGGTCAACTGCCTCCACCTGCAACACAGGAGACACAGAACCAGAAACAGCAGTACCCAAACAAGACGCTAGACATGACTGGCTCCAGGCTAACACAGAGTTACTAGACCAATCCACATGAGGGCCATGCTGTACCAACCAGGGGTGTCCTAAAACTACTGGTGCACTAGGTGAATCAAGGCGGTACAGCCTGGTAACCTCATGGTGATTGCCAGAGACAACAAGACTGACTGGAGGGGTGGAGTGAGTAATGGACGTGATGATATGACCATCAAGTGACCAAACAGAAATGGGACAAGGAAAGGGAACAGCAGGAATGCCCCACCGGGCAGCAGTGGCAGTATCCGAAAAGCTGCCTTCAGCACCAGAGTCTAACAGAGCAAGGCAGGAATTAGAGAGTTCCTTGTAGTGAAATGGGTAACTGAGTGCGTGACGAAGTGGGGTTAAAACAGGGGTAAGCGCCCACCAGGATACCCTGGTCTACTGGCGGGCCTTTTTTTTAACGGGCATCTCAAAGCAAACTGGCCAGGCTTTCCGCAATACAGAGACCTCGAGTAAGTCTTAGTTGCCTCTCTTGGGTAGAGAGACGCATACGGCCCAGCTGCATAGGCTCTGGATCTGCATATGAAGGTTGAGGTGAAGGGACTGTGACAGTTGGACCCTCCTCCATCCTCCAGGGTAGGTGGCCTGCCTGACGATGGCGTCGACGCAGAATCCTGCTCTCAATACGAAGGGCCAAATTTATCAATTTATCAAGATCCTTGGGTAACTCCTGGGAGGCAATCTCGTCTTGGATCTCATCATCAACCCCTCCAAGAATCTTGAATGCAAGGCCTCGTCATTCCAGCCACAACTGGTTGACAGGGTCTCAAACTGAATGGAGTAGTCAGTAACAGAATGACCACTTTGTGTGAGACAACCCAGACAGGAGGCAGCTTCGTCCCCTTGAGCTGATCGGTCATAAAGTCGGATCATCTCCTGACGAAAGTCTTCAACTTGTTGACAGAAGGGAGCTTTGGTCTCCCAAACCGCAGTCCCCCATTCACGAGCTCTCCCAGTGAGCAGGGTAAGAACAAATGCCACCTTAGACTTCTCAGTGGCATAGCGACAGGGCTGCAGGGCAAAAACAAGAGAGCACTGGGCGAGAAAGGGCCGGCAGGAATTAGGACCCCATCGTACACTGGTGGGTTATTAGCGTGTGGCTCGGGCTCTGGCTGGCGTGCTGTAGGAGCTGGGGACAAAACAGGGCTGCTGGCTGCTGCTTGTTGAAGGCTTTCAATCTGAGCACTTAACTCTGTCCCTTTTGCAGTTAAAAATTCTACTTCACGTGACGTGTTACTCAACTGGGTTACATGTTGTCCCAATAAGGTTCTGACCTGTTCTGCGCCTGCTAAATCCATGATGGCCAGATCGTTCTGTCAAGGAAGAGATCGGATTCAATTGCAGGCAACAGCTAGTTTTATTTATACAGGTGAGAAATGAACGAGCAGTAATGGGACAATCCAGCAGGTGGTGGTGGTAAGCAGTGGGTGGTTCAGACCAGTGAGGATCAGTCAGACAAAGGCGAAGGAGACGCCTGCCGGAGGAAGTTTGGATCAACACAGCAGTGAGCTGAGATCGCTAGCGATGGTCGCTTTCTAGATCAGCTGACAGAGAAAGTTGGAGACTGGCACAGGAACAGGTGGAGCGATCGGCAGGGATCAGGTATGGAAAAAGCTGAGCGGCCGTCGGCCGCGGGTATCGGATGATACAAGGAGACCAGCCGGAGCACAGGAGCCGTAGACAGCGAGCACATGATCACGGTAAGCAGGACATTCTATCATACAGGGGGGAGGCAAAGGAAAAAATAAAAACTAAAAGAGGTAAAGCAAAAACAGCACTGGAGCCTCCAAACAAGACGAGACAAGACTAGATATAATCAAACTACACAAGAGCGGTAAACTGACTTAACTAGACAAAAGATGCGAGCTGGGTCGATGTGATCAAGCAGCAAACACAACGATCTGGCACAAGACAGAGGACACAAGGAAAATATAAAGGTATACTGATTATTGGGTGAATGAAAACAGGTGAGGAATTTGTGGTAATGGGTGAACGAGAGGGTGGGGAAACAAGTGACAATGGAGCACATGTGAGCTGTCAAAACAAAGCTCACGAGCTCTGACACACAACAACAACAACAACACGTAGACAAGAGTGGGACAGATCAGACCACAGTTATGACAGGGACAGGCTTAACATACTTAACTGACCGTTCCCAGTTTGTAAATATAAATGGATAACTTTCAAAAATCAGGGCAGTGAAGAATAGAGTGTCTCAAGAATCTTTTTAAGACCATTTCAGGCCTTTTGCTATTCACAATATAAAGCTGCCCCTGGGAGATATTATTAGAAGGCACAGGATTAGCCTTCACTGCTATGCACATGATACTTAATTATATATTTCAACAAAACCTGATGAAATATCTAAACTGTCTAATTTAATTGAGTGTATTAAATATGTAAAAGACTGGATGACCAGCAATTTTATTCTATTAAATTTTGAGAAAACTTGAGTATTACTTATTAGTATTTAATCAGAACTCAACCTGCAATTAGAGGAATGCAGTTTTAGTATTAGTTCTACAGTCAAAAAATCTTGTAAATTAGCCAGCAAATTACTTTGAAAGTCATTTCTACCATGTCACAAACACAGCCTTCTTTTATCTCAAAAAATTGCTAAGTTAAGAAACATGCTATCTATCTCAGATGCAGAAAAGCTAGTTCATGCTTTTATGACCTCTAGACTGGATTACCTTAATGCTCTGTTTGCTGCTTGTAATGCATCCACTATAAATAATCTTCAGTTAGTGCAAAATGCAGCTGCCAGAGTTCTTACCAGGTCAAGAAAATACATACAATGCACCACATAGCAGTATGTTATTCGTGCAGATACAGTTATTCATACAGTAATTCAACTAATCAAATGTGTTTTTTCTCACATTACAATATTATCTCTTGTGCAATTAATTCAGCTCTATAATTATATTACTAGTGCTGGGCAAAGATTAATTATTATTAATCATATGCAAAATAAAAGTTAGATTTTACATAATATACGTGTGTGAATTATATAATATATAATATGTTATATATTATATGTGAGACACAGATACATCAAATCTAAACTATACAAAATTATTTTGTTACCTAGATATTTCAATTTTTATATAATTGGTATCAAACATATATTTTTATATTTAAATATGAACATTTTTTCAAATATATGCATCCATGTGTGTATGTGTATACACACACATAATAAATATACATCAAACACATATATTATGTTATAGTGAGTTTTGTTGTATGTTATAACAATTTTGGATGCAATTAATCATGATTCATCTTTGCCCAGCACTAATTATTACATGTAATAATTTTGGGAAGGACACAATATACTGTAATACTGTATACAGGTCAACTATGTTTATATACTACCAACTCCTTAACTTTTCTGATTTTGACTGTAATGTAATGGTGTACTTTTTGTGAAACTGCTTTGGAAAAACAACTATTGTAAAAATGCTATACAAGTAAACTTGAATTGAATTGAATACTTATTACACCCACAGTGAGCACATGTCTTGTTTTGTTGTATGTTCCATATATTCTCATGTCTGTTGTATCCTCCTGCCTGTCTTGTTAAGAGAATTCATTGAAGAATGACACTGGATCAGTTATTCCTGCACACAATTCTGCACTGTATTCACAATTAAGATTAATTGAGCTGAACAAAAATACATTTTCATGTATTTATTTTAGTAAGCTTCTCATGGGAAATTTATTATGGAATTGATATGATTTTATACAAGATGGCGGCACGTTCAGATCGCGAGGCTCAGCGTCTCTCCAGTTTCTGCAATTTTGCAGTATTATTCCTGCTCATTTCGGGTCTGTTCATGCAGAACTGGTCTGTTCATGTGCCTTTACATTGTACACCCGACAGGACATCTTGGATATTGGTTTGTGCATTCCGGACAGTTTTATTAGCAATCTTCGACTCATCCCTGAGATCGCCGGAATACCCGGGCCTGAGAGCCCTACCCGGCCGGGCGGAAGTGCTCAAAGGCGGCGCAGAGAACGTAAACAAAGACGGGGGAAGCGCGGCGGGCTAAGAGCTAAGCTAAAGCTAACACCACACCGGCTCTCTTTACCCAGCATCTTTCTCGCCAATGTACGGTCACTGGTGAACTAAATGGATGAGATTCGGCTGCGAATCAACCAGAGCAAAAGATTATGGAACTGTAATGTCATGATTTTCACAGAAACAAGGCTAAACAGCGGGATACCAGACAATGCTATATCGCTAACGGAGCATCAAACATTCCGAGCAGACAGAACGGCGGATGACTCCGGTGAGACCAGAGGCGGAGGATTGTGCATTTATATTAACAAAGCTTGGTGCACAAACTGTCATCGTTGGAAGACATTGCTCTGTTAACCTGGAATTTCTAATAGTTCAATGTAGACCGTTTTTTCTGCCATGGGAGTTCACCTCCACCATAATAACTGCTGCCTATATTCCTCCCGATGCTGATGCCAAGCTTGCTATGAATGAACTTCATGCAGCCATCAGCAAACAACAGACTGCTCATCCGGAGGCTGCTTTTATTGTTGCGGGGGATTTTAATCACTCAAACTTAAAGACAGTGCTCCCCAAATTCCATCAAAATATTTTCTGCCACACAAGGGGAAACAAAACTTTAGACCAAGTTTACACAAACATGGATGAAGCATATGCTGTGACCCCACTCCCCCACTTGGGTCAATCAAATCACCTTTCTTTGTTCCTGACCCCCCAGTACTCACCCCTCATTAACCGTGTGAAGCCATCAGTGAGGACCATCAAAGTGTGGCCAGTGGAGGTGGACTTCACACTCCAGGACAGGTTTGAACACAGACTGAAGTATGTTTGCTTCCCAGGCCACATGTGGCTCTCACACAGACATTGATAGTTACACTTCCTCTGTTCTGGAATATATAAACACCACCATAGACAGTGTTACAATCCAGAAACAGATCACCACATACCCAAATCAAAAGCCATGGATGAACAAGGAGGTGTGCCTCCTGCTGAAGGCACGCAACACTGCCTTCAGATCAGGGGATGCACAGGCCTACAGCACTTCCAGGGCTAATCTGAAGAGGGGCATTAAAAAGGCCAAGCACTGTTACAAGCTAAAGCTAGAGGAGCACTTTTCCAACTCTGATCCTCGGCGCATGTGGCAGGGCATCCAGGCCATCAGCAACTACAAGCCCAGCCAGTCCACCCCCACAGCCACAAATGTCTCCTTCCTGAACGAGCTAAATGACTTTTATGCCCGCAATACAGAAGCCAGTACAGAGAAAATACAGAGACAATACAGAACCCAACACCAGGAACACTTCCTCAACCGACCACTCACCTATCACACTCACCTCCTCAGAAGTCTACACCGCACTGAGTCGGATCAATATGCGTAAGGCTGCTGGACCAGACGGTATCCCTGGGCGCGTCCTCAAAGCATGTGCAGAACAGCTCGCTGGGGTATTCACAGACATTTTCAACCTGTCGCTTAACCTAGCAACTGTGCCAACATGCTTTAAAACCACCTCTATTGTGCCAGTGCCCAAACACTCCAGCCCAACATGCCTGAATGACTACCGCCCTGTAGCACTCACACCCATCATCATGAAGTGCTTCGAGCGGTTGGTCCTGGCACACCTGAAAGACTCTCTGCCATCCACACTGGACCCACATCAGTTTGCCTACCGTGGAAACAGGAGCACAGAAGATGCCGTCTCCATAGCACTGCACTCTGTACTCACTCACCTGGACAATAAAAACACTTATGCACGAATGCTGTTTGTTGACTTCAGCTCAGCATTCAACACTGTCATACCCTCTAAGTTACTGATCAAACTCAGAGACCTGGATATCAACGCATCTCTCTGCAACTGGGTTATGGACTTTCTGACTAACAGACCTCAGAATGTTAGATCAGGCCACATCTGCTCCACCACCGTCACACTCAACACTGGTGTACCACAGGGCTGCGTGCTGACCCCCTTCCTCTACTCCCTTTTTACCATCGACTGTAGGCCTGTGAACAGATCCAACACCATCATCAAATTTTCAGATGACACCACAGTGATTGGTCTAATCAGCAATAATGATGAGACTGCCTACAGGGAGGAGATACAGCATCTGGCCACTTGGTCCACAATAATCTGCTCCTTAACACCAACAAGACCAAGGAGCTCATTGTGGACTTCAGGAAGGGACGAACAGGCTCACATGATCCCATCCACATTAATGGGATGGCCGTTGAGCCTCTCATCCTTCAAGTTCCTGGGGGCCCACATCTCAAAGGACCTTTCCTGGACCACCAACACCTCCAGCCTGGTCAAGAAGGCTCACCAGCGCCTATTCTTCTTGAGGCAACTTAAGAAGAACCAGCTTTCATCAGCTGTCTTGGTGAACTTCTACCGCTGCACAATAGAAAGCATCCTGACCAACTGCGTCACAGTCTGGTATGGAAGCTGCTCTGTTGCTGAGCATAAAGCACTGCAGCGGGTGGTGAAAACTGCCCAAGGCATCACAGGGACTACACTGCCAGCCATTGAGGACATCCAGAAGAAACACTGTCTGCGCCGAGCACGCAGTATTCTTAAGGACCTTCCGGCAGGCGCTTCAGGCTCCCCCGAACAAAAACCAGCAGATTGAGGAACAGCTTTTTCCCCAGAGCTGTCTCCATTATGAACTCTGCCCCTCACTCACTGTTTTTATATATTCATTTATTGTAAATCTGTTCATAGCTAATACAACCTGTATATAATGTTCATAGTACAACCATCTGTAAATATTACCATAGTTTTTCTATAACTGCACTTTATAACTTATACCTGTATCCTGCACTTGCTGCTATTGCACTGCTGCTTAGACCGAAACTGCATTTCGTTGCCTTGTACTTGTACATGTGTAATGACAATAAAGTTGAATCTAATCTAATCTAAAATGTTTTGGTGTGTATTTTTTCTTGTACTTTTTAGTTGCTTTTGGGCTCAATGTGTACATTAACTTAAACTAATACTTCATTAATTTAATTTAAGTTTGCAATTTAATGTTATAAATGCAGAATGAACTGCAGAGACAGTAAAAAATTAGCTGCCTTTGAAAATCATCATAATAAAACAAAAAGTATTATCAGTGTTGTACTGTTGATGGCAGTGTTGCACACATGTAAAATGTTTATCTAATGCAGAGTAATATGTAAAACAAACACTTTAAATTAGCTTTTACTCTGACACTTAAAATCTGCATCATACAATCTCTCGTGTGCTTGTGGTTTAGGTTAAGGATCTGAGTATGTGCATTTGCTTCAATGCAAGGTAGGGTGGTTTCTGAACATGGACTTACAGTTTCTGCTAAATAATTTGATAATATAACCAGTCAATATGTGTTTAACTATTGAAAAGGTGTGGCCTAAGCACTGGGAATTTTTTTTGCAACAGAATATAACAGGAAAACTACAGTAAAAACATGCAGACTATTTTTATTTTAAAAACGCTAAGCATATAAAGAAACTAGTAGAGTATATAAACACGAGAGATATAAGTGACTGTTCAAATGGGTTTATAGATTTTCATATATTTCAATTACATAACACATTCAAGTTCATGCTTGAATTTAACATATATGAAATGGGTCATATATTTCAAAATACTGCAAAAATGGCCTAGTGCAAAATTACAACCCTTGAAATTACAATTATTTTATGCATATTTTATTTATATTTTATGAGAACGTATGCATTACTTCCGTAGAGTAATACAGGTAGTGAAAAGAATATCTTAACTGACTTGTAAAATTGTGTATTTGCAAAAGTGTTTTTGTAGATGACGTTGTCTCAGTTTTAGTGAACATGACAATTTCGCACACATTTTATTATGAATATAATGTGTAATTTTCCTCCATAAATTTGGTCAGATAATTAACTTTGAAGGTCAACATATCATCAGTCTTTCCATATCACTGACAAGTTTATGTAAGTGTGTTGAGGTACATCCCATCCTTGCCTGCAGGATCCCGCCACTGTGACAAGTTTAAACTGCCGCCAGCTTAATATTAGTCATGTTGAAATATGATAAGTCATAAAACCTTGTCTTTGCATACAGACTTTAACTCGGGTTCACATAAATGTCTGAATCCAAGTGTGCATTATTGTAGGTTGAGAATTTGTCATAATGTTATGCCACCATTTGAAGAAATGAACCTGTAAAATTTGACATATAAAAACTTTCCCAGACATGGGTTGCGGCTGGAAGGGCATCCGCTGCATAAAACATGTGCTGGATAAGTTGGCGGTTCATTCCGCTGTGGCGACCCCAGATTAATAAAGGGACTAAGCCGAAAAGAAAATGAATGAATGAATGAACTTTAAAATACACCATATTCCATGAAGATTACATGGTTTGCAACCTTTTTGCTACCGGCAATATTCTCACACAAGATGTTTTGACATTAGAAAAGTATACAATTAATTGAAAACAACTTTTGCCATTTTACCACATTCCCATTCATAGAAAAACATGAGTTCAGTAACCTAATCTAAAACCTATAATGGTTCTGCATAGCACCATTTAACAGATGAACTGTTTAGCACCTTAAAACATACACTGTAAAAAAGCCTTAATACTCTATACGCATTATATAATTTATTGTTTCAAACCACTAAAATTTTAATAATAGTCACTTTAATAAAACTGCACAGTTGATTTTTAATTATAAAAAGCTAACAGAGCAGAGTAAACATCCCCTAATACAATACCCAACCGTAAATAAACAAACAAAAAAGTATATATGGAAAAACGGAACCTATTAACTAACAGATTTTTTCACAGTGTAGGGGCAGTTCAGCACTTTAAGTGGTTCCCCTATGATTACAATCCAAATGTAGAGCCATTTAGGAGAACATTTCAGAATTCAAAGTTGGCAAATACTGTCAGATACATTATAAGCTATGTTTTCATCCAAAGACGTCAATGTATGCACAATACTGGAATATCACATAAAAGATTTGCAAATAAAACAGTTTTCATCCATTCAAAGAGAACAAAATCATCACATACTATGGCGGCCGAGCTGAGCTTAACGTGCTGCAATTTAAGAAAACACGTGCAATTACAAAAAATGCCAGAAAATTGAGAAAAGATCAGCACACATGCAGCAAAAATGTGCTGCATTTTTACACAATGCAAACAATTAATAAAATATGCTGCACTTTTTTACTACGCAAACATTTTACAAAAACGCACTGCATTTTCTCACAACGCAATGGAAACGTTTCAAGGATGCCCTAAACGAACCATGACGGACCCAGCTATTTAGGCTAATGAAACACAAAAAAACGGGAATCAGGATGTTAAAATTAACAAACAAAAAACTTACCTTTCTATGAGCACCTACAACTTCACTAAACAATAGTCAAGGCACCGCAGCATCCATCACGTTTTAGGGCCCCCTTGAATTATTTCTGTTGTGATTCTTTTTGTGTTGTGAGAAAATGCAGGCATTTTTGTAAATTGTTTGTGCTTTGAGAAAATGCATCATGATTTATTAATTTGTTTGTGTTGTCTCTCAGCCACCAAAACTTCCTAATAAACTGGTGTCAAATATCAAAAGTAAAAACGAAAATAGCTGCGTAAGGAGAAGTTGCGTGAGTCTATTTTTTTACATTACTTAAGCATCTATAACTTTTTTCATTTTAAGCATTATAAACTCTAGATGATGGATAATGGGCGACGCAGTGCCTCTGTAGGTAGTGCTGTCGCCTCACAGCAAGAAGATCGCTGGTTCGAGCCTCGGCTGGGTCAGTTGCCGTTTCTGTGTGGAGTTTGCATGTTCTCCCTGCGTTCACGAGGGTTTCCTCCGGGTGTTCCGGTTTCCCTCACAGTCCAAAGACATGCAGTACAGGTGAATTGGTGTAGTGTATGTGTGTGTGAATAAGTGTGTATGCATTTCCCAGTGATGGGTTGCAGCTGGAAGGGCATCCGCTGCAAAAAACAAAATGCTGGATAAGTTGGTGGTTCATTCCGCTGTGGCGACCCCAGATAAAGGGACTAAGCCGAAAAGAAAATGAATCAATGAATGATGGATAATAAAGCCTAGAGTGTCTTCTTTCCAAAGATACATAAACTGTGACTGTAGACCATAATTCAGCAACTGTTAATGTTTTAGCTTGGGAAGATCATTTTTGAGAAAGTGCCTCTGACGGTGAGGGAAAGGAGGACACCGATATAGTCTCAGAAAACTTTTTACAGTAATCTCATTTTGCATGCTGTCTTAATCAAAGTAGAAATGTAAACTCATGAAATACTTGGCTTTCAAGTCATATTTTTTCTAGGACATTCCATTAATGTTTTCCTGTGTTTGTACATGGAAAACACATATTGAATACAATACAATTTTTTTTCTCATGACTTCATAATGTATAACTTTTTATATTTTTTTTAACATGTAACTTCACCTTTTACCACAGTAAAGCCCAAAGTGTCTTCTTTCCAATGACACATAATTTGTTTTTGTAGCTTACTGGAGTCAGGTTAACAGGTACTGGAGTGCTGGCTAACAGGTTAATAATACATTACTTGCCAATTGAGGCATTATATCACTAACAGCACAACACTTGTTAAAAATTGTGAGATATATTCTATTGAGAGGTTATTATTTTTATCATCAGGAAAGAGGTCTGTGGGTCGTTGTATGCATCTGTATAATACAATATAAAATAATACACATACTTCATACCTCCCCTAACCGTAGACATCTTTTTAACCCTTCTAATCCGCCCATGTATTTAAAATGTAAAACTGATGTAGGTACTTTAGATTAGATTAGATTCAACTTTATTGTCATTACACATGTACAAGTACAAGGCAACGAAATGCAGTTTAGGTCTAACCAGCAGTGCAATAGCAGCAAGTGCAGGATATAGGTATAAGTTATAAAGTGCAGTTATAGAATGAACATTATGAACAGCTATGAACATAATATACAGGTTGTATTAGCTATGAACAGAGATTTACAATAAATGAATATATGTACAGGTTGCTATTAGTAATCAGAAGTGTGCAGATAGATAAACATAATTACAAATGTATATGTGCAGTGGGTGTGTACATAACTAGAAATGTCCATGTGCAGTGGGTATGTACAGTTCAAATAAGTGAATCAGTGCAATGTAGTGCAATGAATATGTGCAAATTTAAATGTGCAAATGTTAAACAGTGCAGTGATTGTGAGGAGTATAAGTTAGAGGAGTGTGGGGGTGTATTGGGGGCGGGGGGTTGAAGGGGGGGGGGGGGGGGGGGGGCAAAAGAGTCAGTGAGTGGCAGAGTTCAAAAGGGAGACAGCTCTGGGGAAAAAGCTGTTCCTCAGTCTGTTGGCTTTTGTCCGGGGGAACCTGAAGCGCCTGCCGGAAGGCAGGAGAGAAATCAGTCTGTGAGCAGGGTGAGAGGTGTCCTTAAGAATATTACGTGCTCGGCGCAGACAGCGTTTCTTCTGAATGTCCTCAATGGCTGGCAGTGTGGTCCCTGTGATGCGTTGGGCAGTTTTCACCATCCGCTGCAGTGCCTTACGCTCAGCAACAGAGCAGCTTCCAGTTGTCAGACAGTGACGCAGTTGGTCAGGATGCTTTCTATTGTGCAGCGGTAGAAGTTCACCAAGACAGCTGATGAAAGCTGGTTCTTCTTAAGTTGCCTCAAGAAAAATAGGCGCTGGTGAGCCTTCTTGACCAGGCTGGAGGTGTTGGTTGTCCAGAAAAGGTTCTTTGAGATGTGGGTCCCCAGGAACTTGAAGGATGAGACAGGCTCAACGGCCATCCCATTAATGTGGATGGGATCATGTGAGCCTGTTCGTCCCTTCCTGAAGTCCACAATGAGCTCCTTGGTCTTGTTGGTGTTAAGGAGCAGATTATTGTTGGTGCACCAAGTGGCCAGATGCTGTATCTCCTCCCTGTAGGCAGTCGCATCATTATTGCTGATTAGACCAATCACTGTGGTGTCATCTGCAAATTTGATGATGGTGTTGGATCTGTTCACAGGCCTACAGTCGATGGTAAAAAGGGAGTAGAGAACGGGGCTCAGCACACAGCCCTGTGGTACACCAGTGATGAGTGTGAAGGTGGTGGAGCAGATGTAGCCTGATCTAACATTCTGAAGTCTGTTAGTCAGAAAGTCCATAACCCAGTTGCAGAGAGACGTGTCGACATCCAGGTCAACTAAGTTTGATTATTAGCTTAGAGGGTATGACAGTGTTGAATGCTGAGCTGAAGTCAACAAACAGCATTCATGCATAAGTGTTTTTATTGTCCAGGTGTGTGAGGACAGAGTGCAGTGCTATGGAGACGGCATCTTCTGTGCTCCTGTTGCCACGGTAGGCAAACTGATGTGGGTCCAGTGTGGATGGCAGAGTCTTTCAGGTGTGCCAGGACCAACTGCTCGAAGCACTTCATGATGATGGGTGTGAGTGCTACAGGGCGGTAGTGATTCAGGCATGTTGGGCTGGAGTGTTTAGGCACTGGCACAATAGAGGTGGTTTTAAAGCATGTTGGCACAGCTGCTAGGTTAAGCGACAGGTTGAAAATGTCTGTGAATACCCCAGCGAGCTGTTCTGCACATGCTTTGAGGACGCGCCCAGGAATACCGTCTGGTCCAGCAGCCTTACGCACATTGATCCGACTCGTGCGGTGTAGACTTCCGAGGAGGTGAGTGTTATAGGTGAGTGGTTGGTTGAGGAAGTGATCCTGTTGTAGGTTTCTGTATTGTCTCTTTCAAAGCGGGCATAAAAGTCATTTAGTCGTTTAGGAAGGAAACATTTGTGGCTGTGGGTGTGGACTGGCTGGGCTTGTAGTTACTGATGGCCTGGATGCCCTGCCACATGCGCCGAGGATCAGAGTTGGAAAAGTGCTCCTCTAGCTTTAGCTTGTAACAGTGCTTGGCCTTTTTGATGCCCCTCTTCAGATTAGCCCTGGAAGTGCTGTAGGCCTGTGCATCCCCTGATCTGAAGGTAGTGTTGCGTGCCTTCAGCAGGAGGCGCACCTCCTTGTTCATCCATGGCTTTTGATTTAAGTATGTGGTGATCTGTTTCTGGATTGTAACACTGTCTATGGTGGTGTTGATATATTCCAGAACAGAGGAAGTGTAACTGTCCATGTCTGTGTGAGAGCCACATGTGGCCTGGGAAGCAAACATACTCCAGTCTGTGTGTTCAAACCTGTCCTGGAGTGTGGAGTCTACCCCCGCTGGCCACACTTTGATGGTCCTCACTGATGGCTTCACACGATTGAAGAGGGGTGAGTACTTGGGGGTCAGGAACAAAGAAAGGTGATCTGATTGACCCAAGTGGGGGAGGGGGGTCACAGCATATGCTTCAGCCATGTTTGTGTAAACTTGGTCTAAAGTTTTGTTCCCCCTTGTGTGGCAGAAAATGTTTTGATGGAATTTGGGGAGCACTGTCTTTAAGTTTGAGTGATTAAAATCCCCCGCATCCATAAAAGCAGCCTCCGGGTGAGCAGTCTGTTGTTTGCTGATGGCTGCATAAAGTTCATTCATAGCAAGCTTGGCATCAGCATCGGGAGGGATATAAGCAGCAGTTATTATGGTAAAGGTGAACTCCCGTGGCAGATAAAACGGTCTACATTTAACCATTAGAAATTCCAGGTTAACAGAGCAATGTCTCCCAACGATGACAGAGTTTGTGCACCAAGCTTTGTTAATATAAATGCATAATCCTCCGCCTCTGTCTGCTCGGAATGTTTGATGCTCATTTAGCGATACAGCGTTGTCTGGTATCCCGCTGTTTAGCCATGTTTCTGTGAAAATCATGACATTACAGTTTCATAATCTTTTGCTGTGGTTGATGCGCAATCGGATCTCATCCATTTTGTTTACCAGTGACCGTACATTGGCGAGAAAGATGCTGGGTAAAGAGAGCCGGCGTGGTGTTAGCTTTAGCCTAGCTCTTAGCTCGCCGCGCTTCCCCCGTCTTTGTTTACGTTCTCTACACCGCCTTCGAGCACTTCCGCCCGGCCGGGTAGGGCGCTCAGGCCCGGGTGTTCTAGTCATCTCCGGGATGAGTCGAATATTGCTAATAAAACTGTCCGGAATGCACAAACCAATATCCAAGATCTCCTGTCGGGTGTACGATGTAAAGGCACTGCTGTTCTGCACGAACAGACCCGAAATGAGCAGGAATAGTACTGCAAAATTGCAGAAACTGGAGAGACGCTGAGCCTCGCGAAGTAACCGTGCCGCCATCTTGTCTCTTTCTTCGCATTGTATGTTGTCTAACGCATTGTATGTAGTCATTTAACAGACTGTAAAGGTTTTGGTCTTTGGTCTTGGGTAAAATGGAAAAGATCTTTAACATGCCATTGGATTTTGACCCAGTTTCATTGATTTTGGGTATACCTAATGGACAAATTTTTTCATCAGCTAATAAGAAATTGTATAATTTATTAACCTTTGCCACCAGAAAAAAATATTTTACTTAATTGGATTAAGAATAAATCTCCATCACTTAAAGGTTGGCACAAGATCCTTTTTGAGTTAATTCCCCTGGAACATCTTTACCCATGTTTTACACAAAAAAAACAGAATTTTTTTTTAAGTTTGGACTTGTATTTGGATCATTTGGAACCTGGTCTTTGCCCCATCATGCTAAAAGGAATACTGTAACTATATTGTTATCTGAAAAATAATCAATGTTATTATCCTTTTTTCTGATCGGTTCTTTTGTGTGTGTGTGTGTGTGTGTGTGTGTGTTGTTAGTTTTCTTTGCGTATCTTTTGAAGATGTTTTGTTATGTCTGTATTGTAGTGGAATACACTTTTTAAAAAAAAAAAAAAAAAAAAAAAAAAAAATTCTACTAATGTTTTGCTTCTTAGACTTTTACACACCTGAAACTTGTCTATAGCGCTTGTTCACTGCTGCTCTTATAGTTGTGTAAATTGCTTCCTTGTCCTCATTTGTAAGTCGCTTTGGATAAAAGCGTCTGCTAAATGACTAAATGTAAATGTAAATGTAGTGAAAATCCAATAAACATCATTATAAAAAAAATAAATAAATTACTTGTGCCTCAGACAACAATGCCAACACGTGGTGTTTGAAGGTGTGAGACGCGGAGCATGCTCTTGACATTTCTAGAGGTAATTAGTAATATAACAACACTACTATTGAACTGCGGTGCGTTTCCGAAAAACCATCGCTAGCCAATTAAGGCAAACTAAGTTCTGTCGTTACAAACATAGTTCATTGATTTGTTGTTTCCCAAATCCATCGTTCCAACGAACATTCGCAATCTGCATTGCAAACTTGTATACTTTCAACAACCCGATCTTCATGTTTACAATTGCATTCCCTTCGCAGTGCACTTTGAAAACATTAATGTCATTTTGAACACAGCTGTGGCTCATGACGAAAGCTATAGGTGATCTAGTATTTAAAAGTGGAATTAACGTTACGTCTCCAAAGCTTGTGAAAATAAAAAACATAGTTAATACTTTTAATTTATAGTACGTTATTACTGAACTATCTGTACTGTATATGACATAGGCCTGTTGGTTAGAACATTTCTGCAGTGGTTTGCATGTCAAATTGTAAAAGACTTTTCAAAAAATTAAAAATAAATAATATCCTACCTAATAATAATCATCATTAATATTATTATCAAGGTAGGATTTTTTTCATTTCATAATAATTAAATAATAAATTTCTTTTCTTAATAAATAGCCTCATTATTTATTTATTTATATGATTTATGTATGAGATTAGAATACGTGTTAACTTTTGTAAGTGATTTTATGTTTTAGAATAGAATATATAATGTTTTCAATAATATTTGTAAATGAAACATTGGCCCTATATGTGCCATTTACATATATTTTAATTAATATGAAAAACGAGTGCATGTTTTTACCAAAACTAGTATTGTTTTTTTTTTTAATGCGTGTGCGTATAAAACAATATAAATTGCACAAATAAATTATGGGGTTCTTCTCTTAAGAAGTTGTTACCACCCCGTTTAGAACATCATTATGGGCATTTTACGTTATAACTAACATGGTTCAAACGATGAATCTGCAACAGAGAAACCGTGGGTTTTGGGAAAAACTCGTCGATACATCATTCGTTTGCCAAACTATTCATTGTACTTTGATAGTTCAGCCGCGAGTTACTTTGTTGTTTTGGAAAAGAACCCCTGGTTAAGACATTTTAGAATGACCAAAACAACATTTAAGATTATTACAATGTGGTCAGCCAGCGGGGTTGTCCAGACGCACACATTTTTATCATCACGTAATCTCTTATAACAAAATCAAATGTGTATGCACATTTTTTTCTTATTGATCTTACACTGGCTTGCATGGTTCGAGACTTGTGGAGCTGCGCATCGATGGATTTGCTCTTAAGTGTTTGGACTCTCAGCAGTGAAAATTAAACCACACTGAACTTAAACTCTGAAAACTGGACTGACACAGTTTCAATTTACTATAATCTTCTATGTTAAGCTGCTTTGACACAATCTACATTGTTAAAGCGCTATAGAAATAAAAATGAATTGAACTGAATTAAAAATGGTCCTTTGAATATGTATGAAATATCATTCAAA
The DNA here is from genome assembly GCF_903798145.1 of Danio aesculapii. Classification (NCBI taxonomy): domain Eukaryota; kingdom Metazoa; phylum Chordata; class Actinopteri; order Cypriniformes; family Danionidae; genus Danio; species Danio aesculapii. Next base: position 26,812,883 of record NC_079440.1, on the reverse strand, counting down.
GAAAGAGAATCGGTTTGTGGGCACGCACTTAGGACTGTTTGAACAGAACACTGATGCTTATGGGATTGTGAATGCCATCATTGGCTTTCTGCAAGCTAACGTGCTGGACATAGCAAATATGGTTGGCATAGCAACATCCAGACATCCAATTCAGGTAGAAACAGCCTAATTTGCAGTTAATTAAAATGTGTATATCATTTTCTGGATATTGTAGTTCAAAAATCAATGCAGCAGCTCCGTAAAAATATAGAAAACATGATCAGGGAACCTTATAATAACTGGTTTGCACATTCATCTAAGTGCCAGACTGACTACTAAATTCTTTATGACACTGTTAATAACAGATATTGTCCGTTGGTCAGATTGCATTGACCAAATTTTAGATCAAGAAGATGCCCTCACTTTACATTTTAGTGTAGCAGTAAGCTCTGAACACTGCTACACAGCATAGCTTCTGAGTGAAATGTACCAACAGCCTATACCTACCTTTTCTCTGTGCTTTACAGCTGAAAATAAAGGGTGTCAACAAATGTTTTCAATTAGATAAGGCAAGTCATTTTGCGGACGAATAATGATTAACAACTTAGATATTGAGTTCTAACATCTTCCTGTATATATCTGTCACCTAAAGATGCTGACCTGGGAACCACATTAAGTCAGAAGTTGAAGGCAAGTGTGCTGTCACCAGAGAAAAAGCAGGTGGTTTTAAAACGCTGTACAGGCCTCTTGCCCCAATATCAAGTGTGTTTACCTGAATCCATTGAGCTGCTGTAGAAGGTAGAACTCCTGTGTCCTGCTTCTGTTGTGTCAAATAACTTGTTTTGTGAGTTGCCAAAGGAGTTCTTAAAAGGCTCACCATATTTGCGACACAGTGAAAAAAAAATGTTGCCTCAGAGTCAGCAGTGTTCTCACTTTCACTTAGAATGAGGTTATGGGGTTTTATTGACAAAGGGAGAGTCAAAGAGGGGTTAGGTGATAACAGAATGGAGTAGTGCAGGAGAGTCCTGGATGGCACAGATGCAAGCCACAGAGGATCACAAGCTGATCTGATCATGAATAATCGGGCTATGCAAGAGGTGGTGAAGGCCTTGGTGAGGCACAGGACCAGAAAACAAAGAGACGAGACACGCAAAGACAGACAGTGAGAACTAGAAATAATATCAATAAACTAAATTAACTAAAGAGAAAGGAAATTCAGTCTGCTTGCTCGTGCGCAGTTGCACACCTGCTGTTGATTTTTTGTTGCGCTGCTCTCATCGCTCTCACCTGCTCCTACTCTTCTCTGATTGTTGCCTATTTAATCTCCTCTGCTCTCTCGCTAGGTGCTTGATAATTGTTCTGTGTCTACAAGTGCCTACTTGTCATAACCTTTTCCAATTGTATCAGTTTGTCATGTCCTGTCTCGTCTCATCCTTCCCTGTCTCTGTGAGTGTCTAAGTTGTGCATTGGCTCACCTCTGCTCTGCCTGCAGTCTGTTTTTTGTAGCGATGGTTAAATGAAGCTTTCTGAACCAGTGAAGCGCTCGACTTAATTGTATCAGAAAAAGTTTCGTTACTCGAAGCTTTCTAAATCAGTGCTCGATGAGGACCTCTACTGGTTAAAGTGTGGGAAAGCACTGTGTTGCAATAATGTCAAATGTTCACAACTGACACAGCTCATTCATGTAGTAATACAGTAATATAAACAAATTACTCTAGCTTTTACACATAAGGTTTGTTACATTACACGACTGATGACTGTAGTAAAATCCAAGGTATTCAAAAGTATTTATATTTATTGTATTCCAACTAGTCCCATTCCAAGCGGGGATCGAACAGGCAATTCCTGCATGGGAGGCGAATGCTCTGAGGAGGAGGCTATGGAAGTGATGCTTTCGGGCTGCATTCGCCAGCTGGCCTCCGTTAAACACTATACTACGATATGCAGTGGTTTTCTTTAAATATAGTTGTAAAAAATACGCTAGTACACTTTAGTATGCTTCAAAAACTTTTTACTCTAAATTACTTTTGTATTTTAGTTTAATTACGGGTGTATGGGACTGGTGCAGTGTTTTGAAACAGACGAAATGTATGTAATCGATGCCTAATCTCTCTCTATACACTTTACTAACCCATGAGGGTGTTTAAACCTATGAATCAAAATTCGAAGCAGTCCTGTGGGTATAGGCGAAAATAAAGTTTTGGACGTCACTGATCATGTGATGATGGCAAAACGAATAAAGCTCCAGTACACTGCTTCACTGCGAGATGTATCGTTTTTTTTTTATACGTCACATCACTAGTTTTTTGAGTGACCCTGCTCTGTGGAAGCCCTGTGATCCACTTACCTAAACAAGGCCCTAAACGAGTTTTTACCTGAAAGTTATTGTTATGAATATGAGCCTTTCTTAGGGGTGGAGGGGTTGGCATTACACATATTAACATTTTTATTGTCACTCAGCCAACTGGCTTCAAATATAAAGCATTTGAAGTAATAATGTCATTTATTTCAGTGTGCAATTTAAAAAATAAAGTGAAGTTTCACAAACTAATTTCGAGAGGAGCACGTGATATGATTGACTGCAGCTGGGCACTCATCTACATTCACTAGTTAGACAATCAGATTAACCCCAACTCACTTTAAGTAGCCTAGCTAGAACTACTCTCTTATCTTCGTTTTCCGAAGAAAGCACACAAAGGACAGATCCAGCTCTTCTACAATCTTTGACTCCAAAACATCTACAACTTATATCTACTATCCTACCTTCCCCGACTACAACAACTACAAACAACAACAACAACAGCAGAAATTCAACTTCAACGGACACAGCAAAGCAGCATAAAGATTTCATCACACCAACAACAGCACCATGGAAAGATCTCATACACCCGCTCTCCCAGAAACACCAGCCCAAGCACAACAACAAGCTCCAACCGTAAATCAACCAAACTCAGAGGCTCCCATAAGAGGCCGAAGGCCTATACGTTCTACAGTTGCAAGGACCCAACGCCCCACGCAATCCATCTCTTATCACTCCAAAGCGCAACCTACCTTCTCCAGCTTCCTCTTACGCATCCGTTAGATCTTCATCCCTCACCTCCAACAAGATGACCGTTTCTGAACTCTGCCAGACCCTCATAAACACTGGAATTTCCATCCCCAGCCGCTGTAATAAAACCGAACTACTAAAACTCTACGAAGCCATCCCGTCACCAACTCCGCCCCCTAAGGACAACAGAGCCGCTTGCTCCCGCCACACCCCATCCTCAACCCTTGCTCCCTATCCTCAACCCACCACAGCACAGCACGCAAGAAACCTCCTCGGACCATCAAAGAAAGCAACCAGGAAAAGCAATAAAAAGCAATCCCAAGTTACAGGACAAACTGCACCCCCTAGTATCACCTTCAAAAACACCAACAACCCACCGGACAATTACGCCACTCCAAGACTTTCTACCCCCCTCCCCTGGCCTCCAGCTCCACATTCTAGTGAAAACTCCAGTCCTATTCTTCCAGCTATCCCCTCCACTCTCAACCCTCCCCATTTCGCGCTCTCTTCTAATCTTCCTTATTCTTCAACCCAGCCTATTTCTACTCAGACATTTCCTACAAATCCTAACGCTCTTCCTCTGCCTACTCAATTTCCCGCTGCAAATATCCCCTCTTTTTCTCCTTTACATCCCTCCACCAAGCACCCACATCCTTTACTAATCCTCCCCAACAGTCTACCCTCCCTTCTAACATATCTTCCGCACGACTCTCCTTAACTCTGCACCCTGATCCTAACTTTTCAGAATTTCTCATTTCAGGTCTGTCTAATGGATTCCACCCCGGTGTTTCGACTCTTCCTTCCTATAACCTCGCATGTCCTAATCTACAATCCGCCAACACTGAACCAGAAGTGGTGGAGAAATTAATCAAGAAAGAGATCGATAATAAATTCATGATTGGTCCCTTTCTTGCCCCCCCCCCCCCCCCCCCCCCCCCCCCGTTTAGCACATATCGGATCAGCCCAATCGGAGTAGCAACCAGAAAATTTTCTGGAAAAAAACGATTAATAATTGACCTGTCTTCTCCACATAATTCCGCCTTTTCAAGCATTAACAGCATCATTTCGCCCAACAAATTCTCTCTGAATTACCACGACATAGACCAAGCAATTCATTTAATTAAACTTGTCGGCCGTAACGCTTGGCTCGCTAAAGTCGATATCACGTCAGCTTTTAAAATCATGCCTTTACACCCCAAGTTCTGACATCTTTTTGGCATCAATTGGAAATCTCAATTCTACTTCGCAGTCCGTTTAACCTTCGGTTGCAGAAGTAGCCCCAAAATTTTCGACATGCTTTCAGAAGCCATATGCTGGATTCTCGCTAATAACTACGGAATTTCACACGTAGTCCACCTCTTACATGATTTCCTCATCATCTCTCCCTCAAATACTCCACCTGCTCAACACCTAGTGACTACAAAAGCAGTTTTTGCTAAACTCGGTATCCCCCTCGCGGAGGAGAAAACCGCCTGCCCCAGTACCTTCATAGAATTCCTAGGCATCAATTTGGATTCTCAAAAACTACAAGCATCCCTACCTAAAGAGAAAATTGATCGAATTATTTCTCTTTCTTCATTATTTTTGGAAAAACAAGAATGTCCTAAGCGTGAGCTGCTGACAATATTAGGACACTTAAATTTCGCCATGCGCATCATTCCACAAGGACAATCCTTTGTCACTATGTCCAACTCGCAGCAACAGCTCACATTTTAGACGAAAACATACCTTTATTCGATCCCTGCCGCAACGAACTTATCCTTTGGATTTCCTTCCTTAAGTGGTGGAATGGCTGCTCATTCTTTTACAATGATTTAATTTGATCCCCTGTAGATGTACATCTTAACACTGATGCCGCCCCCTTCGTTGGATTCGGCGGCTATTACCAAGGACGCTGATTCGCCTCTGATTGGCCTCCACAAATGATGGAGATTCCTTCCCATCAACATTCGTCCGCATTATTTGAATTATACCCCATAGTAGTCGCAACTTTATTATGGGGAGCAGAATGGTCTGCCTCCAGCATTCTCATTCACTGTGACAATGAAGCTGTCGTTCACTGCATTAACAGAGGACGCTCTTACTCTCCTGCCCTAATGCCGCTTCTCTGTCGCCTCATTTGGACTTCAGCCAAAAAACAATTCATTATAACTGCTGTACATGTTCCCGGTTTTCATAATCAAATTGCTGACTCTCTCTCTCGTTTCCATTTTCAGAGATTCAGACAACTGGCGCCGGAGGCGGAGCAGCACCCGACTCACATCCCTCTATATTCAGAGATGATATTCCAATAAATCATCCCATGCACAATCTGCACCAAACATCTATATCTCTAATTCTGCAGACCGTAGCTCCAAGAACATTACAATCATATCTCACCGCATGGAAAACATTCAAACACTTTCATTCCCTATACAACACTACATTCCCTAATTTCTTCACATATCTACATTCACATAAACACATCCAAGCCAACTCAATTAAGAATTATTTAAGTGGTATTCAATTTTTTCACAAACTCATGTACGGCTTCATTTCTGATTCTATTGCTAATTCACAAACCAGCCTTCTCATTAAGGGCATCCAGAAACACCCCCCCCCCCAGACACCAGACTGCCCATCACACACAATATACTCTCCAAATGCATTTCCACACTCAGAAAAGGCTACCTATCCTTTCATACAGACCACACTCTAGACGCTATGTTTATTCTAGCCTTTTTCGGATTTCTCAGATGTTCTGAATTTACAGTAACTTCTAATTTTGATCCCTTTATTCACCCCACCATCGCAGATCTGACATTGATTGACGAGGAAACAAGTTCCTTCCTCATCAAGCAAAGTAAAACAGATCAATCCAGAAAGGGACATTGCATCTACATATTCAATATCCCCTCCCCCACAAGCCCATTCCAAACACTCCTAGCTTAAATACAATATAGGAAAACACTAAGCATAAGTCCCCTAGCCCCCCTTTTCATAGACGACGCACACCACTCAGTGACACGTTTTTGGTTCTAAAAACACCTTAAAGCAGTCCTCCACCATTCAGGCTTCCCACCAGGATCATACTCCAGTCACTCATTCAGAATAGGGCCGTCACCACAGCTGCACACAAAGGGCTATCTCAACAACACATACAAACACTTGGAAGGTGTTCTTCCGATGCCTTCAAATCTTACATTCGACTCAGCCACAGCCATCTAAAGGAAGCCCAAAGGACCCTCACCAGCAGACACCTTAAACCCAGCGGCCAAGGGCATGAGCCTAATCCAGGGATAAGACAAGACACAGCCATCCTGGCTTCCAGAACGCGGAGGAGCTACTCAGCCACCCAAGGACGCGGGCACGACCCAGCCACCTAACCATTCTTTCTTCCTTCTGGCTCTGAGTTGCACTCAGCTTTCTCTCCCTATTCACTCACCTAACTCTAGCAGGAGTTCTTCCCGCCCAGGCCCCCCCTGGCCGCTGCCATGGAAGTCTTCACCACCACTCCACCTTTCCCTGACTTCTGTAGGGCCCCCCCCCATGGCTCTGCCTCCCGCAGGAGTGTTACCCCGAGCTTCGGTTCCTGCAGGAATCATCTCACAGCCCCTCCCCCAGCCGTTGCTTTTACATATTATAAGTCATTTTAACAATGACATATAATATAGCCTTATTAGCCTTATGTATATATATAGCCTTATGTTTGATTTTATTTATATACATATCTATATGCACCCACGTATATAAATATTAATTTATATATAGTGCTGCCACCATCATGCTCTGTTCCCGCAGGAACACCCCCAGAGCACCAATTCTGCCCGTCACCCTCCAGCAGGAGTCTTCACCTCCCCCTCATCTTTCCCGACTCCTACCGGAGCTGGCCAAAATAGCTCAACCAACCCCGAGCTGTGACACGAGCACGAGTCACGTCACCGACCCTCCCCGGCCCTAGCTTAATTTGTTTTCTTATACATTTATTTTTCACATTTACCTTTTATTTATTTTATATATATATATATATATATATATATATATATATATATATATATATACATATATATATATATGCACCCACGCATATAAATATATATTTATATACAGTGCCGTCACCCTCAAGCTCTAACTCCCGCAGGAGTGGTTCCGAGCATCGACCCCCGCAAGGGTCATCGCCCAACTGCCACTCACCCTTCAGCTGGGGCCTTCAACTGCCCTTCCTCTTCCCGACTCCAGCTGGAGATGGCACATACAGCTCTATCTCCGCAAGGAGTGTTCCTTGAGCAATTCACTCCTTTGGAGTCCATGCCCCACCCCAGCCCCCTTCACCCCCCCTTATCCAGCTAGAGTCCTCACTTCCCCTTCCCCATTTTTAACTACACCAGCAGGATCCCTGTCCACCCTATGGCTCTGACCCCCGCAGGGGTCTCCCCGAGTCTCTACTCCCACAGGAGTATTCATAGACCACGCCAACCCTGCTCGGGCTCCCGCAGTAGTCTGTATCACCCTTTGCTCCCACAGGAGCCCACTTTACCTTTCCTTCTGAAAAAAAAAACAGTATATCCAGCAGCCGGATATAGCCTTCCAAGCCTTTTGGAGAGTTTCTCGAATACACGGCTGCTGTTCCGCATCTCTTGCATTTGGGGAGCTCTCGAAAACCACCTGATCTCCCCTCATATGCTCTATGGACCAGGCGGGAGCCCTGGGCTCAACTATCTTCGAGCTCAGGGTTCTCTCCCAGGACAGCATGCAAAACCTGCTAACAGTTGTCTAACAATATCTAAGTGTGAACTCTTGAAGTGAAGTTTCACAAACTAATTTCGAGAGGAGCACGTGATATGATTGACTGCAGCTGGGCACTCATCTACATTCACTAGTTAGCCAATCAGATCCCAGGACAGCATGCCAAACCTGCTAACAGTTGTCTAACAATATCTAAGTGTGAACTCTTGAAACTCAATTAAAATTTATATTGGCAACGGTAAATAGGCCTCCAGGGCACCACAGCGAATTTACAAAAGAATTTGCTGATTTCCTATTCGAAATAGTTTTTGCCATAGATAAAGGTTCTAATTGTTGGTGATTTTAATATTTATATAATGATTTTTCAACTTTATTAAAAAAAATTAACACAATTTTAGGGTCCTGTTTAACATAGTGGCCAATCTAACTAAAAATTAAGCATCACCATGGATTTCTCAACACAGCATACTTTATGAATTTCTTAACATGCAGGATTGATTATATAGATTTTATATAGTGATAAAATATGCACCATCAATCTGTCTCCTACAGCAATGTCCCAATTAGAAAACTGTAGATCGTTAATGGATGAACATCAGGCTTTCTCAGCAGTAAGTGAGGAAGAACTGTCTAAACTGATAAATTCCTCTAAATCAACAACATCTATGTTAGATCCTATACTGACTAAATTATATAGAAGTTGCTGAACCTGTTTTTAACATTTTGAATTGATCCCTACTTTTAGGATATGTGTCTAAAACCTTTAAACTAGCTGTCATTAAGCTTCTTAAAACATCCTGATCCCAAATAATTAGTAAATTATAAACCCATTTCAAGCCTGCCTTTTCTATCAAAGATACTAGAAAAAGTGGTATCAACTCAACTATGTTTCTTCCTACATAAAAAAAGAGAAATTACAATCTGGATTTAGAGCATTTCATAGCACAGAAACAGCACTCCTAAGAATTACAAATTACCTGCTTCTGTTTTCCGATTGAGGTTGCATTTCTTTCTCAGTGTCACTGGACCTCAGTGCTGCATGTGATACAATCGATAATAATATTCTCCAAGAAAGGCTTGAAAATTATGTTGGTATTACTGGAACTGCATTGGTTGAGGTCGAATCTATCTGAATATTATCAATTTGTAACAGTTAATGAAGAGGCATCATACTAATTAAAAGTACACTGGGGGTACCACATGGTTGAGTTCTTGGTTTCCTACTTTTTGGATTATAAATGCTACCGCTAGATAATATCAAATAAAACATGGAGTTAGTTTCCTCTGTTATGGCAATGATACACAATCTGAGAATTTGTACAAATTTGGTGTATAGCTTATATTAAAAATAGGATGACTAAGAAAGTCTTTTACTAAATTCAGATAAAACTGAGGTCTTGCTTATTGGACCCAAAAATCTCACACACATAAACCTAAAACACTGACTAACACTTGATGGATTCTCAGGTCAGTTCTCATCTACAGTCAAAAATTAGGGGATGATTTTTGAAAGCAACTGTGTTTGAAGGCCAAATTTCAAATTTTGCCAAACTGACATATGCTATCAATGTCTAATCTCAAAAAGCATATTCATGCTTTCATGACCCCTCAGTTAGACTATTGATGATAGACAAATGTTAGTCTGCATTATTTAGGGCAACCGAAGCCGGAAACACTTCCCAAAAGATATTACAATTTAAACCGCATCTATGCTTATGTTAAACTGTTTCTCCTTAAGTCAAGGTCTCCATAATCCCGGACCGGACCTGAGCAGATGCTGTGGTGGTCATGGATGAGTGGAAACATGAGACTAATTCCTTAAAGACCCCAGTAATAGACCGCAGTAATAGTCTCTGCATTGATGAGCTCGCCTGAACACCTGCCTTTGACCTACTCAGACTCAATCCACTGCAGCTTCTCCACGATGGACGTCCAGCATTCTCCAGCCAAGACTGCTGCACTGCACAAGAAGTTTGGCCGTGCCCAACTAAACCTGTTTTTTCGTGAGTTTTTTCCCTTCACTTTCATCAATTGGTGAAGTTTGTTCCTCGGTGGTGCAGGGGGTAGCACGTTTGCTTCACAGCAAGAAGGTCGATGCTTCAAGCCTCAGCTGGGTACAGGTGAATTGGGTATGCTAAAATTGACCATAGTGTGTGTGAATGTGTGTATGGATGTTTGCCAGTGATGGGTTGCAGCTGGAAGGGCATCCGCTGCATAAAAACATATGCTGGATAAGTTGGTGGTTCATTCTGTTTTGGTGACCCCAGATTAATAAAGGGACTTTTGTGCATTTATCATTTGATTAATTCTGTGGATGAGCATGTCCGTGTCCTGATGTTGCCTACTGGTAGTCATATTTGCTATGTTGGTTTGTGTTTGTAGCTTCAGGGCCATCTGAATCAGGGGGCTTTTTTCAACGACAATATCTTGGTTTTTGAGGGCTTAAATATGATAAGAGTTGGGGTCACAAATTTTTTTTTGTTTTTACAAAATTCGACAGGTTGTTTCTCAGTGCGCATGAGTATAGGATACTGGCCTAATTCTGCCCTGCATGCATTGCTGGCTGTGTTCCTCTGTACTCTTCTACAGAACTCATGTACTGCATGTAGGTTTTCAGTTGGAATTTTATGACACTTATCAAACTCATGACTGAGGAGAGGACCCCACACTTCACTACCATATAGCACCATAGGTTCAATCACTGATAGGAAAATTTTGAGCCAGATTCAAATTGGAATTTGAATTTGTGTTGATTTTTTTTTTTGCCATAAAAGACCCCCCCCCCCACTCTCTCTCTTTCTTTCTCTCTCCAACAGTCGTTGCTGACCCTGAATGTTAATTGTCTGATAAGTGTTAATGAGTTGGCCCCTAGGCATTTGTCATATATTTCAAAACTGTCTGACAGTTCTACACTATCTAGCTATTATTAAAGACTGGCTCCATGTTCCAAGTCGGCGGATAGGTTTCTAACTTGTAGAGAGCAGGTGAATGATTCCCAAGATCCAGAGACTTGAGGGGGGAACAGCACTGAAATAGTGGTAATTTCATGCTCTAATGAAACATATTTTTATAAGAGTTGTTTTGCAAAGTAGTTCATGTTATGCTCGTTGTGTGCATTTCCTGGACAAAGTGCAAGTCTGGTCATTTCATGAAAGGGATTCACATATAAAAATCTTGCATTCTTAGTTGCCATGTGGAAATGTTGCTTTAAACAAAACTCGCAGTCATTTTTGGTTGTTGTTTGTTGTGCAATTTTTTTATCAAGGTGATTTAAGCTATTCAATTTCACTTTCAGACTATGTTTGAAGATAACAAGAAAATGAATCTAAAGTTTATAAAGCATATATGAATGAAGGTTATTAGCTAGTAAATAAAATAACTTTTTTTCAAAAATGTCATTTTAGACGATTCTTTGGCATCAAAACCAACTAAATCCATGTCTGCTAAATCCATAAATCGACGTATTAAGACAAGACAGTGTATATAGTTAAAAAATCACTAAAGATGCAATTAAAAATTATTTTACCAAACATAAAACAAATTACACTAACCACCTAAAATACATAAATCTGTCAAGAAAGGCGCGGTTTATTTCACTATGATAGACCAGGGAAAAGCATAAGGAAAATGAATTAATGAAATCTGTCATGTAAGTGCAATAATCAATAACATTAAAACTGACATTAATTAAATCTTAACAATCTGTTGTCATTTCTGATATTTGGGATTTAGATTTAATGTAAATAAGGCAATGTAAACATTGTAAACTAAGCTTGGTAGATTCAAATAATATAGTGTAAAAACATTGTGAAACATCAATCTTTGTGCATTGTCCATTAATATAAATAGCTTATAAGAGGTATAGGTAATATGAAGAAATATAAATAATGTATAGTTTTATATTTCACTATATTTATGTTTAAAAAAAAAAAGAAGCTTACATTAGCCAATAAAACACAAGGTAGGCCTACTGGGCAAAAAGGGGATGCCTCTCAGACAATCTTAGAAGCTGTCATTCATTCATTCTCACCATACTTAAGGTCTTGGTCTCTTGTTTATCCTTATAGCATCAATGTGGGATAAAAGAACAGAAGAGTTTTGAGGTAAGGGACGTTTTCATCGAAAAAAATCGAAAGTGGAATAAAACAGTCCACTTATAAAAGTCGGCATATCAGCGCACTGCTACATTGAAAACATATGATTCGATTCGCACCTCCTGATTGGTTCTCGGGATATAACGGCTTTTGCTGTCAAAGGCAAGTGGTGTTCAGCGGCTTTTGCCAACAAACTGTTATTTCTGAATGTGCTGGCGCTGCGATTGAGATGATTTAAACCACATCTATTTGTTGAACATGTATTACGTGCCAAAAACATTCACTCAATGTCATTATCTCATCTTTGGCGGAAGTGGTGTTTAGCAGCTTTTGCATCTGAACTCTTCATATCATTCATTCATTTTCTGGCGCTTTTCCGGGGCCGGGTCGCGGGGGCAGCAGTCTTAGGAGAGAACCCCAGACTTCCCTCTTCCCAAACACTTCCTCCAGCTCCTCCGGGGGGATCCCGAGGCATTCCCAGGTCAGCCGAGAGACATAGTCCCTCCAGTGTGTCCTGGGTCTTCCGTGAGGCCTCCTTCCGGTGGGGCATGCCTGGAACACCTCCCTAGGTAGGCATCCAGGAGGCATCCGAAACAGATGCCTGAGCCACCTCAGCTGACTTCTCTTGATGTGGAGGAGCAGCGGCTCTACTCCGAGCTCCTCCTGGGTGTCAGAGCTCCTCACCCTATCCATAAGAGTGCGCCCTGCTACCCTTCAAAGGAAACTCATTTCGGCCGATTGTATCCAAGATCTTGTCCTTTCGGTCATGACCCAAAGCTCATGACCATAGGTGAGAGTAGGAAGGTAGATTGACCGGTAAATCGAGAGCTTTGCCTTTCGGCTCAGCTCCTTCTTCACCACAACAGACCGGTACCGGTAATGCGAACCAGACTCCTACTCTGTTCATACTGATGACTGTAAAATTATGCTGCATTTTTGTTACAAAGTGTTTGAGTCAGGTTTCATGTCTCATCACAGTACGAAAACCGCTTTAGTGAAAATAGCTATAGATTTACTCTTAGCTGCTGACCGAGGCTGCATTTCGTTACTAGTTTTACTTGACCTCAGTAGTGCATTCAACACTATTGATCATGATATCCTTATAGATCACTTTAATTTGACAGTTATCCAAGGGCAATTTGTAAAAATAAATGGACAGCTTTCAGAAGTCAGGCCTGTGAAGCATGCTCTGTCTCAAGGATCAGGAGGCTCAGCCCTTTGTTAATCACAATATACATGTTACCCCTAGAAGACATTATTAGAAGACACAGGATCAGCTTTTACTGCTATGCAAATGATACTCATTTATATATTTCAACAAAACCTGACGAGATGTCTGAACTGCTCGAGCTAACTGAATGTATTAAAGATGTAAAAGATTGGATGAGGGCGATGCAGTGGCGCAGTAGGTAGTGCTGTCGCCTCACAGCAAGAAGGTCGCTGGTTCAAGCCTCGGCTGCGTCAGTTGGAGTTTCTGTATGGAGTTTGCATGTTCTCCCTGCATTCGCGTGCTCCAGTTTCCCCCACAGTCCAAAGACATGTAAGCTAAATTGTCTGTAGTGTATGTATGTGTGAATAAGTGTGTATGTGTTTCCCGCTGGTGGGTTGCAGCTGGAAGAAATGCTGGATAAGTTGGTGGTTCATTCCAATGTGGCGACCCCAGATTAATAAAGAGACTAAGCCGAAAAGAAAATGAATGAATGAAGACTGGATGAGGGTAGCGCTGTCGCCTCACAGAAGGTCACTGGTTCAAACCTTGGCTGGGTCAGTTGGCATTTCTGTGTCGAGTTAACCCTGTCTTTGTGTGGGTTTCCTCTGGGTGCTCCGATTTACCCAACAAGTCCAAAGACATGCGCTATAGGTGAATTGGGTAAGCTAAATTGTCCATCGTGTATGTGTGTGAATGGGAGTGTATAAGTGTTTCCCAGTGATGGGTTGCAGCTGGAAGGGGATCCGCTGCGTAAAACATATGCTGGATAAGTTGGCGGTTCATTCTGCTGTGGCAATCCCAGATTAATAATGGGACTTAGCCAAAAAAAATGAATGAATGAAAATACAGGATGAACAACAATTTTTTTCTCTTAAATTCAGACAAAACAGAAGTATTAATTATTGGGCTAAAATCTTGTACTTAGAAGTTCTCACAACTCAACCTGCAATTAGAGGGATGCAATATTAGTATTAGCTCAATTGTAAAAGATCTGGGTGTTATATTAGACAGCAACTTAACTTTTGAAAATCATATCTCCCATGTCACAAAAACATGTCCTCTTTCATCTGAGAAATATCGCTAAGCTATGAAGCATGCTATCTATCTCAGATGCAGAAACGCAAATTCATGCTTTTATGACTTCTAAGCTGGATTACTGTAATGCTCTGTTTCCCAGTTGCCCAGTATCCTCTATTAATAAACTTCAGTAAGTGCAAAATACAGGTTTTAGCACTAGATTTCCTATCAGGTCTCAAGAAAATATGACCATATCACCCCAATGTTATCTTTTGTACACTGGCTGGCTGTTAAGTTCCTTGTTGATTAAAAAAAATATTGTTTTTTACCTAAGCTTTAAATGATCTACCTTTTGCTTATCTAACCATCCTTCTGTCTTGCTTCAATCCAACTCACTTGTTAAAATCTCAAAGCTCAGGGCATCTGGTAGTACTTAGAATAGTAAAATCTACTAAAGGAGGTCGACACCATTCTGTCTGAGTTCGTGGACTGACAGCTTGCTAGAGATTTAGGCTGAAGGCATAGCGGATACGTAGGATGAGGCTGGGTAAATTATGTGGTGGCATCAAGTAGATGGAGAAGGAGGTCTTAGAAGGCATTGTGGTTGAATTGTAAAAGCGGGTGGGCCAACTTTCTCCTGCGGGGGCTTCAGGCTTCTTTTGGCGGGACTGGGTGGTGAAGAGCTACACCTGGATTTTCTGGGAAAGTTGGCTCCCTCTGAAGATATTGTTGTTGTTTATTGGTTCTTTTCCATAACTTTAGGTTTGGTGGTGCAATGCTGTAATGCTTCAAGTAGCTTTTGAAGCTGGAGCATTTTTTGTAGCGAGAGTGGTCTTCTAAATCGAAGATAGGGAGTAAAGTTAGGCTGGATATTTATGTTATGTTTGGAATAATCCAATTGACTAGCTAATGATTACCAATAGGGACCAGCTGCGATCAATCATATCACATGCTCCTCTCGAAATTAGTTTTGTGAAACTTATAGCACTTGCTATAATGTGAATATATAGGCTACATACCTTTCTCCTTTTTGTTGTAATTTTACAAAAAAAGAATTATAATAATTAACATGCCTATTATTTGTAGTATTTTTATAGCAATTTAAACTACCTCTTCAATATGTACAACAAGAAAAAAAAAAGCTAGAATTTTGACTTAATGCAATAATATTCACCTTTTGTAAAGACGCTTTAAAACAATAATTATAGTAATACGCGGTATATAGATAAAACATGAAACTTGACATGAGCATTTTCAAAGTCCAAGCAGGCTTTTTCCATGGAGAAGTGGTGTCCTTCTTTGTCTGCGCCCATGGAACCCAGTGTTATGCAGTGTTTATTGGATGCTGCTACCACCAGAGCCTAGATTCTTTGTTTTTTGGGTTCTTTTTTTTTTTACCTTTCTCACTATTTCCTGGAGAGCAGAGGTGTACTTTTGGTCTTCTGAGATTTTTTACAGTGAAAGAGCCACATGCTTTACACAACGCCAACACAAGGCAGAGGTCTGACCGCATGACAAAATCACATAAGTAAATGTGTACCATGTCCATACATATGCAACATGCATGTTCAGATTCCAGTGCCAACCAAAAATTGAAAACGACCTGACAGAATCCCTGAGACACTGTGGATAAAAAACAAACACAAAGACGAAAGAGTGTGTGACTCAAGCCCACCCAGAAATGCACACCCAGGTTACACGAAAGTGCGTGCAGCCAAAGCACAACTGCACTTATTACAAAGACAGGAGGAATGAGTGAACTCGAGCTGAGCACATCATCCATAACAAGACAGGACTAGTGTTCAGTCTCCACCACCAACGCAAAAAATGATAAACAAGACCTCAGTGGCAAAGCCCTGACACAGTACCCAGAATAGCAAAGTCTACTAAAGGAGGTTGACCCTTCTCATTTATGGCTCCTAAACTCTGGAATAGCCTTTCTGATGTGACGGAGCAGACTGGAGAAGAGGAGTAGAGATAACTATCTTTAAATATAAACCCAACCCTGCTGAATACTCCAGAATGTGGCAGAGCGGAATGGCGGGGGCTGTACAATTTTATTTTAGTTGTTATATCTCTTTTTCTTACATGAAAATGGGTGGGCAACCAACAATTACCCCCAAGCTCAACTCAGTTTGATAAAACAACCGACTACGGCACCTGGGATACAAACCCAGGAATTGAAATATAGAAAGGTCACACAGATTTGTCTCTTAAGGGAGTAGGCAGGAGCCATGAGTATCATACAAAAACACAAAAGTTTATTCACAATAATTATTTTTAAAAGACACAAAAGCAATAAAAAAAGGTCCTGATAGCCAAGTCACCTCTAGGGGCTTACTCACAAAAGTCACTGCATGCTGTTAATTTTAAGTCCACACACGCACACAATTGAGTATTTTTGAGGACAACTGAGGACATACTCTCAAATCAGTCAAAATAACGAAAGGGAAATGTTATGAAATAAATTGTGGCATTAACTTACAGGACTGGGGCTACCCACAGGAGTGATCGCCTGTGAAAGTTATTCATATACACTTTCACACAACAGCACACTCAAGTCACACACCTTGATGCATCAAAAAGTGTCCCACAGCAAGCACTGGTACAGCAGCACCACCACCAAAAAGGTTCCTTCACCCATGGGCCCCCAGCTCCTGCAAGAAATGAAAAAAATGATAACAAAAAGCCACCATCTGAGAAGGGGCCTCATCCCGAGGCCTCTAGAGATTGTGCAGAGTCATTGATGTGAGCCAAGTCCTGTGAAGAGATGATGACAACCATAGAGAATTTCTTGAGGTCTCCATAACCCTGGACCAGGCCTTATCCTGAGCAGATGCTGTGGGTGGTTATGGAACTGAACTGAACTTCAATGTTAAGCTGCTTTGACACAATCAACATTGTAAAAGCACTATAGAAATAAAGACTTTGCCATGACTGTTCATAAACCAACAGCAGAGAGCTGCTGTTTACTGTTTTTCTACCTGTTAAGTTGATTAAAACAGTTGTTCCCATTGAATCAGTGTAATTAGGATGCTTTAGAACATGTGTTTACCATGTGACAGCAATGAATATGAATAAGGGTATGAATCATTTTAGACATTCCACTTTTTGTTCAAAGGTAAATAAAAGTGGAGAAACAACACAACCTCTTGTACTTCGGCTTATTATATTTTGGTGTCATTTCAAGTATAAAAAAATAAAAAAATTGCTGGAGTAATTGAGGGGTAATTGCTGGTTTATTTTAATGCACCACACCCCAGTGCACAACCTCAGTTTTGGAATACATAGGATAGATGTGGTATATATATATATATATATATATATATATATATATATATATATATATATATATATATATATATACAGTTGAAGTCAGAATTATTAGCCCCCCTTTGACATTTTTTTTCTTATTTAAATATTTCCCAAATGATGTTTAACAAAGCAAGGACATTTTCACAGTATGTCTGATAATAATTTTTCTTCTGGAGAAAGTCTTATTTGTTTTATTTCGGCAAGAATAAAGGTAGTTTTACATTTTTAGGGTTAGAATTCAGAGAGAAAAGCAGAGAATTCAGACAGGAAAGCATTGGGAGCAGAGAGAGGGGAAGGATCGGCAAAGGACCTCAAGCCGTAAATCGAACTCGGGTCGCCGTGAGCACGTTGGTGCAATATGTCAGTGCACAGTACCACTAGGCTACTGGTGCAGACCAGTTTAAATTTTTTTTTAATCATTTTAAGGTCAAGATTATTAGCCCCTTTAAACTATATATTTTTTTCAATAGTCTACAGAACAAACCATCGTTATTCAACAACTTGCCTAATTATTATAACCCGCCTAGTTAGCCTAATTAACCTAGTTAAGCCTTTAAAATGTCACTTTAAGCTGAATACTAGTATCTTGAAAAATATCTAGTAAAATATTATTAACTGTCATCATGGCAAAGATAAAATAAATCAGTTATTAGAGATGAGTTATTAAAACCATTATGTTTAGAAATGTGTTGAAAAAAATCTTCTCTGCGTTAAACAGAAATTGGATTGATTGCAGCTGGAAGGGCTAATTAATAAAGAGACTTAGCCAAAAAGAAAATGAATTAATGCATGAATGAAAAATACAAAAAATTTTTTTTTGAAAAAATAAAAAAAACTGCTGGTTTAATATGATTTTGAACATTTCCTTTTATCTGATGACCAACATTTTCACGTGAAATATATGCATTTGTCAAATTAAATTCTGTACATAGAAGTAATCTTTAAATCTTTTCCATCACAGAAAGTGGCAAGAATTTCAAATTGTACAAAAGGCAACAAACATCATTTAATTTTATCTCTGCACTGTTGACAGAAAAGCTTGATTTTTAATGGCTGGTTTGGCAGTTTGTCAAGTACCAGCGGCAATTTCTGAAAATTAAGAATCTTGTGAAGTCAGGTGATTATGCTGAGTCTTCAATTCAATTGTACATGCTTTTGCAACATTGAGTTTTAGAACAGCCATTCATTGTTTGTCCTCATAGAAACTTATTGCTATTAGTAATTTATTAATATCCAAATGCTGTTACTCGGGTGGTAGCGTTTTAAAAATAACATATTTGTACCTAAAGGGTCCATACTGGACCATGAATGCATTAGTACCTAAAAATGCAAAGGTGTACCTTTTAAGAGAGTACTGCCCCAGTCACAAACATTTTTTATTTATTTCTGAGAGTGTATACTTTTATAAGGGCATTTATTTCATATAAAAGGTCCAAACCATCTTGGTTACTACTTTGAAGTGAAGAGTCCCTTCATTTGAGTTCAACTGCCAGAGATCTTGCCTCAGGCTTAAGGCCTGGCTTAAGATCTTGCCTCAGGCTTTGTCATGAGCATGCTCTCTTTAAGACATAAGATGTGTGCATGCCTGTTATTGTGTAGTAGTAAAGATGTAACACACACACACACAACACAGAGAGAGAGAGAGAGAGAGAGAGAGAGAGACAGATTGTGTGAAAATGTTTACTAGTTGATAGAAGCAAGGCAACAACTAAATAAAAAAAGCATATTTTATACATAACTGCTATTAAACTGGACAATGTTAAAGGGTCATGAAACCCCCTGTCTCAGCAGTGTGTTTTCACATCTCTATTTTGAAAAAAGTCAGGAAAGTGGGTGAGTCTAGCTCTGTTTAGGTGGGAGTGTCTCTGTGTAGGTGGGAAAGAGGCTAGGGTTTGCAAAAAATGGCCTGTCAAAAGGTGTACCGAACCGAACTGTACCGTACCACTTTTTCGGCACCCTTTCGAAAGGGTACCAAACACGAGAAAGGGTACCAAAAGGCAGAGCTAGACGTGCAGCTGAACGTTATTGGTTTACAGAGAGACGTCATTCGCTTACGCAACAAGCCAGAATGAAAACAAAAAACACGCCATGTTTGAAATACACAGCCGATGAGCCGAGACATTACAGCGAAATTATATACATATAATAATAAGCCATGGTCGACCCGGGCTCAAACAAACCTTGTCGTCGTCATGCACTTGATGGGTAGCCTCAGAAAGCTGTGTGTGTATAGACTATCCTGTCACAAAATGCAGTGAAAATCCTACACGATGATAATAGTTTGATTAAGGTGTTTACATGTTTACACTTGGAGAGTGGCATTTACAGAGGATCTTTTAGTCCATAATATTGTAGTAATATTAACCTACTGTAAACTAAATCATTTTGACTAAGGTATGTCTTTAAAAACTGAAAGAGTACTACTAACAATACTCATTAACTTTGCCTCTGAATAAACATAAGCAAAGAACACTGATCACACACTTACCTAATCTGTAGAGACAGGACAATAAACACCAACTGGAACCACATCATTTATTAAAAGACGTGCGGCAAAACCATTCCCAGATGCGAAAAGCTTTTGGGTACAAAATTTTCCTTACAAACATAATTCCATCACGTGCACTGTAATCCACATGTGAGTCCAGCTGCGCGTAAAATAATAAAAAAAAAAACTTTGTTGCTGCACATTTATAAATGCAACACTGACAACCCGTCTCCAAACAATTTTTCTTCTTCCACTTGCTTTAATTACGGTTGGTAACACAACATGGCTTCTCTCTGCTGTCTGAACACTGTCTGAACAACAGGTACAAACAGTCTTCGAAGCTATCATGCATATTAATGAAGTTGCACCTCATACACAATAGAGCGCGCTGATTGGTTTGAAACAAGTCTTTCTCATGAATTAATGCTGAAAGCTCAAAAACATCACGTTGTACTCACCAGTACAGACAGCCATTCTACATGCTGGAATCTCATCGCTGTGGCGCAGCTTCAAAAATTTTATTCAAATCGGAAGAACAAATTTGCTTGAAATAACGCAAAAGCAAACAATTTTCACATTTTAGTGAAATATATGTGTTCTAATAGTGTTTTTCCCAGCATGGGACATATATGACAACATCTCAAAAAATGTGTTTTGGTGTTTTGTGACCCTTTAATGACTGATTCTTACAATGGTTTAATACATCTAGTCTTTAATCCAGATGTTATTTTGTTCATTATATGAAAATTGATTTTTAATGTGCTCATTTATTCCTTTTGGTGTTGTAATTTTTAGTACACATAAATGTGTGCTGGAAGACAGAGTGGGAGAGGCATTATGTGTAAGTTTCTAAATTCCTTTGTGTCTGTCTGTGTGCAAAAATCTGTGACCAGTCTAAACGAGAAATGGGTGAAAGGGTTATTGGTCAAGGATTTTTAGCTTTCAGGAAACCTTCCACTCCCCTACCAAGAACAATCAATTTTCTCCCACACAAATTCTAACAAACCTTTACAGTCTTGAATGTGATTAGAAAGCCTTATGCCTGCTTTTTACTTTTTAGTACAGCTATATACCTCTATATATACCTCTATAGTACAGCCTTCAGGAACATTGAAACCTAAATTATGTGTCTTTGGTCAGTGCTGAACAGCAAGGGAGAAGTCTCGAAAATAATATTTTATTTAACATAAACTGAGGAAATCAATCATTCAGAAAGTTAGCCTTATTCTGGATGATGCGGAACTGGAAAATACAGAAAATACCCCTCCAAGCGGAAAAATGGGAGCTGACAGGAGATGACAGACCTCAAGGCTGGCGAGTTGTCCACAGGACTCTACATAAAGTGGATTCACTCTCTCATCTCTCAGAGACGAGATGAAACTAGACTGGATGGACAGACACAGTCAGGAAAAGTTTCAGCGAGAATACATGTAGCTTGGGACACAAGAACAATAATCATACACGGAGCTAGAGAATAAAGTAGACTACTGTATATAGCAAACAATCTGAGTAGAGTAGGAACCTCCTACCCAAGGAGGGCCCCCTGGTGCTCAGGAGAAGATGGACTGGTGAGAGTGGAGGAAATTATGAAGGAAGAGCAAGAGGGCCAGGATGTCCAGGGTTGGAAGCTAGAATCCAGTAATTGCTTAACCCTGTAGACAGGAGAGCTATCGCCAAGAATAGAGGAAGGGTGAATGGTGGGAGGGGACCAAGTGAATGAGCGTAAGACAGGTTTGATACAGGAAAAAATGCAATAGTATCTGGATGTAGCCTTTATGATGCAAGTTGAGATTGCATCACTCAGCGATGCAATATCAGACACAATGCACTCAAATGGAGCGAGTGACGTCACTGGAGGGGTAGGGTTAGGTAAGCCCATTAAAAAGCATTGGATGCAGCTCAGATTGCACTGCACCAAGTCTGCTGCCAGACCACTCTCAAAACATGGATAGATTCGTAACCTGATTTAGACAGCTATAGAACTAATGATCTTAACAATAGTAAATGGTCTACTGAAACAGGGTGCCAGTTTAAGCGAGGGCTATTGTAAGCATTGTGTGTAGAGAGCCACACCCACTGTCCACAGATGTAATGAGGAGCCCCTGTGCAACGGCAATTGGTGAAACAGCAGCCTCCTTCTCCTGGCAAGGGAAGAGATGAGGTTGGTAACCCAAACAACAAAACAAGGGTGATAAACCAGTGGATGAGAATTGTAACGAACTGTGTGTACACAGCTCACAGCAATTGTTCACACCAGGTCTTGGTTGGCCCATTCAGCTAGGCCGAATGAAGATGAAACCTAGACAATAGATTCACGGTAGCCGTGATCTGTTTGCAGAACTCCCCCCAAAACTGTGAGTTCAATTGAGAGTCCTGATCAGACACCATGTCACAGGCGAATCTTAAGAATGTTAAAACAATTCACCTGGGTTGTCTCTTGGGCAGGTTTGATTTTGGTAACCAAAGGAAGTGGGCTGCTTAGGAAAAGCGGTCTACAACAGTGAGAATAATCATTTTGCCATTGAACGGGGAGGCCCCATGACAAAATCCAAGACAATATAGGACCACAGTTAAGACGAAATGGGCAGTGGCTGTAGAAAACTGTTGGGTGCCGTGTAATCTGGGTGAGACATGAAAGCATCTGAATGATCATGGCCATCAGAAGCACTGCTGAATGACAGCCAATGTTTTCTTAACCACTGGGTGATCCAAAAATTTAGAAACATGTTCACCAGGGAACAGCAGTGCCTAAATGTTTTAGTAACAAAGAGCTTGTTAGCTAGACTGTTGTGGGGAAAAGAGACATGAGCGAGTGAGCTCTAAAGAAGTTCACTGGTGAGAGAGAGTGTCCGGTTTAACATTATTTGCGCCAGGACAGTAAGATATATTAAAAATACCAAAAAAAAAAATAGAGCCTGTCTGGTCTTTTGGCAGAGAAAATATACCAGAGGTTGCGTAGATCGTTCTATACAATAAATAGGATGCATGACCTCTCTAGCCAATAATGCCACTCCCCTAAGGTGAGTCGGATGGCTTGCAGTTACCTATACCATAATTATGTGCCATGGGTGATGCAAGAAAAAAGCCTATTTTCACTTTCTTTTTCACTTTTGGGTTGAGAAAGTAGAGCGCCTAGAGCACCAGTTCTGCTTGCTCCGGCCCTGAGTGTTATTCAGACACCTCACCCCGAACCTAACCCCACCGGTCTCCTGGATTTTCAGGGACAGATGCTGGCAGGTATGTGTGTGCAGTTAAACACCAGCATATTATTCTATTCTTAACCACATTCAGTATTAATCCACACAGTGGCAAAAGCTGAACTATTTTGAAACTTGACCGCTGCACGTGTGTAAGAACAGCTGACGGCAGCCATAACAACGACAAATGGCAGTGGATTGCGAGCTCAAACGCATTTAAATCCGTAAACGAAGTGGCACGCGTCACGTATTCAGCGTTGCATTAGACGTTAACGAAGAGTTAACCAGATACAGTACAAGCGGTTACAAGTAGCAAAACAATTAAATACATAATTTGCAAACTAGAAAAAACAAGGAGGCAACCATTTTAATCACACTTACTTACACTTGTGAAATGGAGAAGAAACTGATACATGATGTACTGATCCATGTACTGACATAGTCCTTTACATCAATAGTCTTTTCTGATCCTTCCTTTAACAAATGGCTGACGAATGCCCCGTTGTAAGCGTGTGGATTCCAGAAGCAATCAAACTGCACAAGGCTGGGCTATTATGCTGAGGTATTTTTGCAAAAGTAAACCTCAACCACTGACTCTTCACAGTTTCATCTTTGGGTAGAAAAAAATAGCACTAACTTTCCCTTACACTTTCAATAATATCAAGCTGAGCACATCGTTGATTCGACCGGCTTGCTACTGTGCTAGTGGGCAGGGTCGCAGGTTTCAATTTTCCTGTGTTTGCGTGCGCATAAAGTGGGCAGCTTAAGTATCGTATCTACGTCACGCTGAAACGGCATTATCAAGACGATTCATTTGAAGTACTAGGAGTCGACTCTTTTATAAATGAATCAATAGTTTTAAACACTGTCCACTCTCAGATTTAAGCCTTAGCTGGATATTTCACTTCACTTAGAGCTGTGCTACACACTACATGGATGTCATTCTCAAAAACCCATAATAGGGGCTCTTTAAAACATTTTTTTGTCAATTAAAAGATTTTTCTAGAGTCATTCACCATAATTTTGTGGATCAAAAGTATCGGTTCAGGCACTGTTTTAGCATCGGTATCGTTTTTTAAAAAAAAACAATTTTTCGGTATTGAAATAACACCAAACGATACCCAACCCTAACTAGCACAGTGCATATGAATAACATTTATTGCTCAAAATCTCCCGATAATCTAATTTTAGATATGGCATTAAAATGCTTATTTTTATAATGAAGCTTTAACTACATAATGAGCATAAAATGTATGTTGGGCAAAACAGTGCAATTCAGTAGGCCTACAAAGCATACGGATTGAACAAATAAATACATTTTTGATCAATTTAGCATGGTACATCTAATGCTATTGTTGAAGAAAGTTTGGCAAATTTGTGTTTATTTTGATCATACACAGTCTTACTTTATGAGACTTTATACAGTGTAAATGCTTAAGTTTTTCTATTAACACAATCCATCATTAAAATATCAGCCATGCTGTTTTTTTCTTCTTTTTTCAGGAAATATAATTTGTTTCTACATGCTACACAATATACAGAAAAAGATAAATACATATTAAATATTTATTTAATGTTATTTTCCTTGTCGCAATGTACATCTAATTCCAGACAATATTATGATGATAATTATAATTTAAAATAAAAATGACAATAAAAATACAAATTATAATTTAGATTCAGCTGTCTATTAGAACTATCAATTCTAGCAAAATCTCAACTGAAACAATGGAAGCTTCCTGAAGAAAATCTTGCTTTGATCAAGCAATTTATCCATATATCAGCAATATGAGGTTAAGCCTGGTTTCATTATGTAGAAATCCATGGCAATTAGCTACAAATCACTGTGACCATTCATTCATTTTCTTTTCGGTTTAGTCTCTTTATTAATTTGGGGTCGTCACAGCGGAATGAACCGCCAACTTATCCAGCATATGTTTTACGCAGCGGATGCCCTTCCAGCTGCCACCCATTGGGAAACACCTATACACTCTCATTCACAGACATCACTATGGACAGTTTTAGCTTACCCAATTCACCGGTACCGTATGTCTTTGGACTTGTGGGGGAAACTGGAGCACTTGGAGGAAACGCGTGGAGAACATGCAAACTTCACACAGAAATGCCAACTGACACAGCCGAGGCTCAACCCAGCAACCTTCTTGCTGTGAGGTGACAGCACTACCTACTGCGTCACCGTGTCGCCTCACTGTGACTAAACAGTTAAAAAAACTATGATTTGCTCAGCACCAACAATAGCTCTAGAAGGAAGATGTGACATCTTTAACAATCTGGTTTAATTATTTTTAAAGCCTTTCAAACATGTTATGGACAATATACAATGTTCTTTATTAATGTTATTAAAAATAATATTATTAGTTGAATAGTTATAACCATCTAGATCTCTTTGTAATTTACATACTCTTTACGATAAACTGTCACATTAAATCATAAACATATAATCATGCCAATTCAGAACTGTTGCATGTCAAGAGTCAAGATTGGGATTTCAGTGAGCTGTTTATTTAACTTTATTTCCCTACATTTAGTCATACTGAGAATCACTAATACATAAATTGTTATTTAATGGTAGTGCACTTAAATATTAGTTATAAACATCCTAAATTCTTCCACATTGTTTAAATAGATGTTTACTCTTAGAAGAATAAAACCATTGATACTAAATTATGCTTATTATCAAATCGAACGCACATATTATTTATAAAGCTAAAACCTTCCCACAAGAATTAATCTATTGACCCCTTATTTGATATTCATGAAGGGTATTCAACTCTGTGTTTTCCAACTTTTATATTGGAAGGTGGTTCACAAAAAGAAATCAGGTCAGGTAAGTTTAGCCTGGAAGGGATGAGGAGTGTTGGGGGTAGGGGATAGTTACTGCTGCGTTACTACATTTTGTTTGCACATTGCCTCTAAATGGTTGTATGTGGACCAGCTTTTTTGGATCCCACACCCACATTACCGCAGAACCTAAGGAGATATTTGGAGTTGACACTTGTTAATAGGGTGTGTCCTATTCCAGTAGTGACTCATCAACCCTCAGATTTACCCATACACTGTGGAGTTACCTTTACACGAGAGAACAACGTGAGAACAGCTTCAACTAGGGCTTTAACTTGCCCTTTAGTATTGCCGATGAATGCATGTTATTAATCTATGTACAATGATTTTTAAAAATGTTTTATTACTACATTTATTTGAGAAAATGAACATTGGATATTGTGCATATTTTACACTATGCACTATTTATTTTGCTATTGAGAAATTGAGAAAAGGTTAATTGATAAATAGACTGTTCAAAATGAAAATGTTTAATAGATGTCTTTTACTATTTTACATACTCCTTTATTCAGCCAAATTGTAACCTTAGTGTGCATTAGCGGCACAAGAAAAAATGTTACAAACTTTTGATTGACAGATACAGTAGATACACATATAGTAGCCCTATAAATATGAAACTATAGGAAAGTTTTTATATTTTATCATTGCAAAATTTAAACCAAATGGCATTAAAAACTAATTCAATCAAGCTATTCAGCAACACATTTCAGAAGTTAAAATGTAAAGCAATAAAAATCAAACACAAAAAGCACAAAACCAACGTTATATTGCAGAGTTATATTTTTAATAATACACAAAAATACAGTGTGGATCAAAACCGTAAATTAATAAAAAAAAATTTTTTTTGATTAGTAATGTGCATTGCGAAGCACTTCTTTTAGACAGCTTTAAAGTATCTTTGAACCATACATTTAAATATTATTGAATATTGATATATCCTAACAAAGTCAGTGGAAGCTTTGTCCAACTTTCAGATGATGTATAAAACAATGGACACTTATGACTGGTTTTATGGTTCAGGATCACATACTGTATAATGTTCACACATTCACCTGCTTGTTTGTCTTGATATGCAATGGCAAACAAACTTGGCCCGGCTTCAGCTCCAAGCTAAAATGGCCCATATAATATGGATGAAAAGAGAGAGAAATAGAAAAGGAGATGGGGTGGTGGCAATGATGGCTGACAGCAAAGTACTGAATCTGTTTGTATTGTTGACACACACACAAAAATGTTCTGGTTGAACAATGAGTGTGCTGTAGAAAACCGAAGAATAATGCATCCACAGGTAACAATCCAATCCTGAATGTGTCATAATGTCTTCTAAAACACCTTAATCTGACCATTTCTTGAATGATGCCTAAATTTATCCCTTGTTGCTTATGAGATCCCATTACACTGTGCTTACAACTGTGTGACTGCAAAGCCACTGTCACCTTTGTCTTGCTTTGGTTGGGGTTGTTGGATCTGCTCTTCAGTGGATCATCCTTCAACACTTTTGCAAGGTGTTTTGGAATGATCATTACTGCGAAAAGCGCTATACAATAAACTTGAATTGAGCTGAACCATTACTGCAGTGGCCAAGAGAGCTTAACACGCTCCAACTTAAGAAAGCACATGCAAATAGAAAAAAAACACCAACAAATTAAACAACTTCATCGGTTTGACAGCACACATGTTGCAAATCCTAAAATGTAAACACAAATACATAATATTTGTAAATAAAAAAGTCACACACGTGCCTTAAAGAAAGCAGCTTGGAAAATGGAACGTAGATGGAAGAAATCAAAACTAGAGGTTTTTCGTCTGGCCTGTAAAGAAAGTACACTTAACTTTAGAAAAGCTTTAAAGTCTGCCAGATCTCCTTATTCTTCAACTTTAAAAAAAGAAAATAAACACAACCCAAGGGTCCTGTTTAACACAGTAGCCAATCTAACCAAAAATAAAGCATCAACATGCATTTCTCAACGTCGCAGTAATGACTTTATGAACTTTTTCACATGCAAGATTGATGATATCAGAGATAAAATAAGCACCATCAATCTGTCTCCTACAGCATCGTCTCAATTAGAGCACTGTAGACCGTTAATGGACAAACTTCAAATTTTTTCAACAGTAGGTGAGGAAGAACTGTCTAAACTGATAAATTCATCCAAATCAATAACGTTTAGGCTAGATCCTATACCGACCAAATTATTGAAACAATTGTTTTCAAAAGTTTCTGAACCTGTTTCTGAAAACGTTTTGAATTCATTCCTACTTTTAGGATCTGTTCCTAAAACTTTTGAACTAGCTGTCATCAAGCCTCTTATTTAAAAAACCACAGCTTGATCCCAAATAACTAGTATATTATAAACCCATTTGAAACCTGCCTTTTCTATCAAAGATACTAGAAAAAGTCATATCTGCTCAACTATGTTCCTTTCTACAAAGAAACAATATTTATGAAAATTTTCAATCTGAATTTAGAGCATTTCAAAGCACAGAAACAGCAGTCCTAGGAGTTACAAATGACCTCCTTCTGTTGTCTGATTGAGGTTGCATTTCTCTCTTAGTGTTATTGCACCTCAGTGCTGCATTTGATACAATCGATCATAATATTCTCCTTGATAGGCTTGAAAATTATGTTGGTATTACAGGAACTGCATTGGTCTGGTTCAGATCTTATCTATCTGAACGTTATCAATTGTATCAGTTAATGAAGAGGCATCATTCAGATCAGAAGTACACTATGGGGTACCACAAGGCTCAGTTCTTGGTCCCTTACTTTTCACACTATATATGCTGCTGCTAGTCGATATCATTAAAAAACATGGAGTTAGCTTTCACTGTTATACTGATGATACACAACTTTATATATCCTCTCAATCTGATAACTTGTAGAAATTTACGAAATTAACAGATTGTATAGCTGATATAAAAAATTTAATGACTTATAACTTCTTATTACTAAATTCAGATAAAACTGAGGTCTTGTTTATTGGACCCAAAAACCTCACACGTAAAAACCTAGAACACTGTCTAACCCTTGATGG
This sequence comes from Danio aesculapii, assembly GCF_903798145.1. Classification (NCBI taxonomy): domain Eukaryota; kingdom Metazoa; phylum Chordata; class Actinopteri; order Cypriniformes; family Danionidae; genus Danio; species Danio aesculapii. The sequence continues at coordinate 26,783,912 of NC_079440.1, read as the reverse complement.
ATTCTTAGTTCAGTCCTCATCTTCGGTCAAAAATTTGGGGGTGATTTTTGATAGCAACCTGTCATTTGAACGCCGGATTTCAAGCATCTGTAAAAAAGCATTTTTTCTTCTTAAAAATGTTGCCAAACTTCGACATATGCTATCAATGATTGAGGCTGAAAAGCTTATTTTTACTTTTATGACCTCTCGATTAGATTATTGTAATGCGTTATTTGCCGGTTGCCCCACTGGCCTAATTAAAAAACTTCAGCTAGTTCAAAATGCAGCTTCTAGAGTGCTTTCTAAAACAAAGAAATATGATCATATTACTCCAGTTCTTGCGTCATTGCATTGGCTCCCTATTAAATATCGTATAAATTAAAAAATTTATTGACCTTTATATACCTACAAAGCCCTGAATGGCTTAGCTCCCCAGTATTTGAGGGAGCTCCTGGTGTAATACAGCTCATTACGTCCTCTACACTCAATTAATTCTGGAAAATTGATTATTCCCAGAATATCAAAATCAACTGTAGGCGGTAGATCTTTCTCAAATCTGGCACCTAAACTCTGGAACAGCCTTCCTAGCACAGTTCGGGAAGCAGACACACTCTTGTCAGTTTAAAACTAAATGAAAGACACATTTCTTTGCATTAGCATACACATAAAACATAAATGCTGCTGAAATCCAAATCCTCTAAAGGATTATTAGGCTGCATTATCTAGGGCAACCGGAGCCGGGAACACTTCCCAAAAGACATTATAATTTGAACGGCATCTGCGCTTATGTTAGTCTTTTTTATTATTCCCAAGGTTTCCATAATCCTGGACCATGCCGTATCCTGAGCAGCTGCTGTGGTGGTCATGGAGGAGTGGAAAGCATGAGACTGATCACTGTAAGACCCCAGTGACAGACGAGTTCTTGCATTGATCCTGAAGGGCCAGCCTGTACACCAGCCAGTGACCACTCCCACCTGCAGCTTCTTCACAATGGATGTCCAGCGTTCTTCAGCCTCCGGTGCCTTGACTGCAGCTCTGCACAAGACGTTTGGGCATAGGAGAAATGGTCGTGCCCAACTGAGCCTAGTTTCTCTCAAGGTTTTTAATCCTTCACTTTCGCCAATTGGTGAAGTTTTTTTTCTCGCCGCTGTCGCCATTGGCTTGCATAGGTTGGGACTTGTGGAGCTGCACATCGATGGATTTGCTCTTCAGTTTTTGAACTCTCAGCAGTGAATATTAAAACACACTGAACTGAACTAAACTAAACTTCCGCACTGAAAACTGAACTGACACTGTTTCAATTTACTCTAATCTTCTATGTGAAGCTGCTTTGACACAGTCTACATTGTAAAAGCGCTATAGAAATAAAGATGAATTGAACTGAAACAGAAAGCATGCTGAAAATAAAAAAACAAAAGAAGTTGATTGAACTTATTAATTTTATTATGTCCTTTACATCATTAGCCTACTAAAAGCACCTGAATATTTTTGCAATAGTATTCTTACCAGCAATTTATTTAGTCCTCAATTAAGAAAGCATTGCAATAAAAAATTTCATTCACCTTTAAATTATATTTAGTTGAAGATATTAAGATAATTATAATGTTTCACAGTAATTGTCAGCTTATTTAGGCTAATAATATGGACAAAGTAATCGTGGTGGTAAAATAATTTTTAAAACTTCACTGACCAATAGTCACTACACAATAAGCAAATCCTAGCCAGGTCTGTGACTTTTTCAGTTCATCCTCTTGAAAAACGTTGTCTTGTGAGGATTTGCAACATGTTTTCTAAGTGGTAGATAATGGTTAGTTTGTGGGTATTTATGTTTTTCAACAGCTTTGGATTTCAGTATAGGAATCAGTAAAGCACAGGACTGTATTTATATATATGCAAGGCTACACGGTGGTACAGTGGGTAGTACGTTGGCCTAACAGCAAGAAGGTCGCTGGTTTGAGTTAGCGTTTTCCAGTTAGCGTTTCTGTGAGGAGTTTGCATTTCTCCTCATGTTCGCATGGGTTTCCTCCGGGTGCTCTGGTTTCCCCCACAAATCCAAAGACATGTGTATAGGTGAATTGGGTAGGCTAAAATTGACTGTAGTGTATGTGTGTAAATGAGTGTGTATGGATGTTTCCCAGTGATGGGTTGCAGCTGGAAGGGCATCCGCTGCGTAAAACATATGCTGAATAAGTTGGCGGTTCATTCCATTGTGGCGACCCCAGATTAATAAAGGGACTAAGCTGAAAAGAAAATGAATGAATGAATATACATGCAAATGTGTAATTGAACTCAATTACAATTAATGAACGATTCTTTTATTTATTTATTTTATTTTTTGCCCTCATAGTTCATGGACAAGTTTTATACAGTAAATCACATATTACGAGTGAGAGATTTTTGAATGAAGGGTGCATTACTTAATTTTAAAATAATTGAAGGAAAAACACACTATCTACTATCTACGATTATTTATTGAACATCAGCGTTGAACAACTAAATTAAAACACACCTTTCCTAAAATGTACAGTCACTTTTTTTCTTATAAAAGTTTAAATAAATAATGCACTTTTGGAAAGAAAATATTTAATTTTCAATGTTTTTCATATTAATAGTTGAAAATACGCAGTACTTAAACAGTGCATTTCTTGTATCTTCTGTAAACAAATATTTTAATGTAAATTAATATTTTAAAACGAAAGTTTCCATCTGGAGCTCCTCCCCGGTACTCTACACTAGCCATTGGCCGGTATAATATTCTGATGGTATGATAACCTTGGATAAAAAAATTACAGTTTCACGGTATCACAGTATTGTGATTACTGCTCTAAAATATATTCTTTTTAAATGTCTGGGTAAAAAAAATACTACTTTTTTACCCTTTAAAAACAATATATTTTATTTTTTGGAAGATTTATAATATTTTGGAGCAGTAAACATGTCAGGCTAAAAAATTTAAATAAATCATTGACTTCTGCTGTTTTCATTTGTTTCAAAAACACAGATTTCTTTACAATTTAAAACGGCATCTTTGGATATTTTTTTTCTGCTGGAGATACTGTTGACCTAAAAAAACAAACAAAAAAATGTCTTAAAAAATACCTTTGGAGCGATATTACAGAAAATTTTGGCGGTTTTGAAAACCTTGACTTTTGCAAACCGCTGTATACCTTGAAAATGGTTATCGTCCCATGCCTACTCCACACTTGTAAACACTTTCTCCAAAAGACTCGCTACTCTCCTGTGGCTCTCAGCACTGCCTATGCTCATCAACACTTACCACGCTGACCAATAATAGAGCTTGACTACAAGCTACACGTCATCGCGATGTGTAGTTACATTTGTTGGTAGTCACGTTGAGTGGTATGCGACCATGCGAAGGTTGCGCCGGACCATACCAAAGTGACCTTGATACCGAAGTGACGCAGAAGTATATACAGGGCGGGGTCATGTGACTCCACACATGGTAGGGAAAGTAATTGAAAAAATTTACTTTGAAAAATTTGACCAATTATAGGTTCTGAAAGTAGATTTCGATTACTTTTCGCTTAGTCACCCAGCCCCAGTAAAGCACGCTCTATTTTGTTGTCGATTATCATAATATCAGCTGCAGGAGGTATTTCCATACACAAAAACTAAAACGTTTTGCTACAGACAGTGAGGTAAATCAGCTGCCTAGGCGTTCAGACATAGCCCCTCACTTTAACACCAGCTTCTTAATCATCACTGTACATACATTTAGTGTTTTGGTCTCAAATTTATAGACAGTACATAGATACCCATGCGGTTTTATTATCACTAAACACATAATTCAGTTCATTTAATATGGTCATATGCACAGATCCTAAGATTTTTTATTTTTTAAACTGAAGACCAGCAGCTCTGGAGGCCTGGCTGCCCCAGAATCGGCTGTCCCTATGGACGCAGCTTGTTGCTGGAGACAGACAGAGTGGGCAGTCTTCACCAAACTCAGACAGTCAGGCAGTAGCGTGGAGGAAGAGAGAACCTCGATCCTGTGATAGCCGTATGAGATTCCACATGCTCTGATGAGTCATTTCTCCCTCCCTCCCTCCCTACATATGAAGCGTATGAGCCTGAGTCATCAGCTTGTCTCTTTCTTTCTTCCCCACCCTTTACCTCACTCACTATTTCTGTTTCTGCTACTCTACTGCTACTTTCTACCTGTCACTCTTTTTACCAGTATGATAAATTCACATCCATTCTTGGCAAGGTCATTGGTATTTCCCCATTCACATTAAAAATCCCCCAACTGATGGCCCAGCGCCAATGTTTTAAAATGTAATGTGAATGAGAGAAGCAGATATGTTTGATACAATAGTTGAACTGTTTAGACTGTGCAACAGATATCAAGCACTGAAAGTACCATACTAGTTTAGTACCTGAAAAAATCAATGGTAATAACAAATTTCAGATTCTATATACACTGGAGTTAGGACGGATTTAAAAGCAGTGAATCGTTGAGCACTGCAAGAGCAATAAGGATTTTTAGGGGCATTATGACTGGGTCAGTATAACACAGCTGCCCCTAAAAGTCCCTCACTTTTCTTGCTGACTTTTTCGCAGTTTCTTTGTCCAGGATTACTGCTCTAAAAACATTTAAAGTTATATCATAGACTCAAATGAAACCAGACTAAAGGTCAGCCTGGAGTATAATATCACTCCTTTTCCTGAACAAGGGTCAAGCGTAATGTCAGACCCTTTTTATTAGAATGCATTAAATGACAGACCTATATTTTAATTGACAGACTGTGTTTTACTAAGTCACTTTTCTTTTTAGCTTGACAGTATAAAACTCTTTGAATTCAGCAATGTCATTTACAGCTTAAACATGTTTTTATCGTTTAGGCAGATATTTGACAATACAGAAGTTTGTGTTGCCTTCTTGTTCTATTCAAATTATGCAAACAAAAACTTTTTAATAGAATTCAAAGCAAACCAGTTAATGCAAATACTTTTGTGTTTCAGTTAAAGCTGCTATAAAAGTTGCAGTAGTGAGTTTGTGAAAATTATTAAATATGAAGTATTTTGTGAAATCATTGGTAAAAATAATGTATGTTTTATCCTGTGTGTACTTTGATTACATTTTAATCCTTCCTACTGCCTATATTATGCTAAAATGATCTAAAGAAATAACTTTTACCTATATTAAATTATTCTTTTATGTTTTCCATGTGCACTGGAAAAGATTACTTTACAATGGTTAGGCCTTTGCAACTGTCTAGATGTGTGACAGCCAGAACAATATATACAAATTCATTGGGAAATGGGAAACTATTGGCAGGCAGCTTTGAGAACTGCTTAATATGACAAACTACATCAGACATGCTTGGTAGCTATCCCAGAATCCATACACACTAACAAAGCTGCCTGTAACCCACCACTCCCTGTACAGTACTGTAGGTCTTTAATGAAAACTGACATACTTCTTTCACAAAAACTAGTAATTTCGTTTATGTATTTTTAATTGTCATTGAAGTCAAAATCTTTGTGTGTGTGTGTGTGTGTGTGTGTGTGTGGGTGTGTGTGTGTGTGTGTGAATGATCGAAAACATTGTTTTTTTTATTGCATAAAATAAGCAAGTAAGTGAATTTTACCTTGTGATGTACATATTTAGCTATTACAAAAAGATTTAATTGTATTATTGTACGCAGTTTATTTTACTAAACAAAAATGATTAAATTCCAAGAACATATGGTTTAAAGACAATATTATTTATAGCTATATTTTCTATAAAATACATTTTCAGGACAATCAAATTACACAAATTTATTATAATTGTGATTATAAAATCAAAAATTGTTTAGCTAATACAAGCATAAACCTGCAAAGGAAATCAACATTCTGATTTATTTATTTTTGCTTTATTTTGCTATGCATAGCCTATTACTTTTTGAAAGATAAATGTGGTAGAGACTGTAAAACTACTGATAGACTGTTTCATTTTCTACGTTATTTACATTTACTTTATTCATAGCATGTAAAAAGCACATTTTAGTTATTAAAATGTATATATATAATATAATGAAAAATATATTTTTCAAAAGTTTTTAGTTAAGAACGGAAATGAATTAACGTCATTACAAAATCACAGAATAGAACTAAATACCGCGCAATAACAAAATTGATAACTATTTTATTGAATTCTATCCCATTCCACTCCTGCACTTTATTATTAATACAGATAGGCTATAGGTTATATTTATATATACCCTACACGCGGGCGCGCATTCAGCACGGTCAATTGACAGAGATGGTCACATGGGCCGAAAACTGGGACTTTGTAGGCCAGTTGAATAAAAGGAAAACTCACCTTGCCCGCAAAGACCCAGCCTCTGACACACTCTCAAGTGTTACTGAATTCTGCTTTAGGATTAATCACTGGCGTTTGCAGTTACCGTCTGCATATCTCAGAAACGCGACCAACCAATGCATATGACATGAGAAACAACGACGAGCCTATTGGACCAACCAGGTTATCACTTTTTACCTGTTATTTTCACCATGTCCACCACCACCAACCTTCCTCCGTGGAGCTGCTTTAGAAAGAAGAGGGATATCGTCTGAAGAAGAATGGAAAATGTTGCCGCGTAGTGAGAAGTTGCTTCCACTCTTCACACATTATCATCACCCGCCCCCTTATTTGCGCTCAACTCTTCATGAAGACACAGTATATCCACAGGGACCGCTTACAACACTCTCCCTTTGCGCAAAAGTGGACGAAGGGGAAAAGTCAATATAACGCGGTGAAACAATGAGTCTCGTTAATGCGCAAGCTTTTTAACATTCTTCATGTATACTGTTTTAACCAGAGCGACCCCATGTGCTCGTTATTAATGAATTATCCATCTGACTTCTGTAGGCACATTTCATATTTGTAGTGTCCTACATCATGTTGCGCTAAAGCGCCACCGACTGGTTCCTTCGATCACATGCGGAATGATTGTGTCTATGATGAAGGCCTACTTCATGAATATTAATAACGTATGACGTTGCTTAGTAACCCTAGAGTGTCCATTCAGATACATCAATGAAAACTTGTTTCTGTAGTTAAGATTACTGTTTTGAATTAGCAGCGTTACTCCCTCTAATTCATATCTAAGCCAGTGACAGTCCTTCATCGTAGTATGAGAGTATCCGGGCCCGGGAGCTCCCAGAACTGGCTCGACGTCATGCGTATGTGTACAGATGACATGTAATTAAAACAAGTTCCCTGACCTAGAACAAGCACTCATTTATAGTCATTTTTTAAAATAAACCATCACTGTGAAACAATTAACACAATCAATTGCAGATGTTTATTTGTTTTTTAACGCATTGCTCAAAATCTGAATTTATTGCACACTTAACTCTAAATATATATTTTTCGTAAATTATTTTAAGGTCTCATCTCAGTTGCAAATAAGGGGTGAGGTAGAGTATGGATGTGGATCGAGCGGCTCCCTGTGGTCACGCCTGGTACATGCAAAAAAATCCATTGTTCTTTTTTTATTGCATTATAACACAAATACAATAAGGCAAAATCCCTCTAACAACTTTCACCAACATTTACAAAACAGAGCACAAATAATAATAATAATAATAATAATAATAATAATAATAATAATAATAATTGTACTACTTCTTTTTTAATTGCACTTTTTTTTTTTTTTTTTAAATATATTTATTATCTGTTTTTTGTCCTGTCTCTGTTATCCTGTTGCACTGTAGAAGCTCTGTCACGAAAACAAATTCCTAGTATGTGTGAACATACCTGGCAATAAAGCTCTTTCTGATTCTGATTCCATAAGTCTTTCTAATTTTGATTTTACCAACTTTAAAGATTTACACGAACCAAAATTCATTTTGGAAAACCAAAAACACTGGTTTGGTTTTAAGGCACTTGCATTTATCAATATAATATTTCTTAATTTAAGTATTATTCAATACAAAATGAATATTAACATCTTCCCCTAATAAACCAAATAAAATATAATTTTTAGAAAATTGGGACACAACTTTAGAGAAACTTTTAGCCACTCAACTGAATCAGAGTGGAAGGTTTTGCTAAACAGTCAAAAAATAAATGTGCAGTCGTTTCAATGTCAACCTCACAAAATGTACAATTATTGTGATCAAAATTAAATCTATGTCTAAGAAACTCTGAAGATGGGTAAATATCATTAAATCTTTTAAAGTGCACTTCCTTAGCTTTGGGAGGTATGGGGAAAAGAAGAAACATAGTTCTTAATCTAATAATAGAGCTCTTGGGGAAAAAAAATGCTATTTCTACTAGCTTGTATTGGAAATTTATCTTGGGTTCATAATGATCTTATTATTTTATTAGGTATTGCACTCAGAATAAAATCTTGTACATTTATCAACATGATGTCATTTATAATGGCGACCACATTACTAAACATCATTACAAATGCCTGTGGAATAGAATTCAATATCCTATTGTTGTGTATGATCACATTCAAAGTTATATTTTTCACAAAAATTTCTGTGACTCAAAACCTCACCCTCTTTGTCTAATAGATGGACAACCGACCAATATCTCTCTCCCACCAATCTTTATAGAAAAAAAAAAACCTAAATAAAATGTATTGTTCCAAATTGAATTAGCCTATGAGGGGAAAATATCTGTTTGTAAATTAATTTCCAATTTCCAACCTGATCATGAAATTCTGATAATTTGACAGGGAGTTTTTGTACTGAAAAATCACAAGATACTAGAGTTCTATTCCACCAACACTTTTGGAAATATTCTTTATGTAGATTCTTTCTGGATAAAGAAGCAGAAACTGTTATCACTAACCAAAACATTTTTAGTTTTAAATGAATGAATGAATGAATTAATCTATGCCATTCATACAATCAAAATCTATGGCCTGCAGACCCCCATATTTATAATTCTTTAATATTGTTCCGTTTTTAACATAATGAACTTTCCTCTTCCAAATAAAATTAAAATTCAACTGATTGAAATGGGAAGGGAACCTTGCAGGGTAAACACATATGGAAAGAGATTCCCCTTTTGTTAATAAAACTCTTTCAAAAATAGAGATTTCCCTTTGCAACCTCCTATCCAATCTATGGTTTTAGTGATTACAATGCCAAGATATTTAATCCTATATATATATATATATATATATATATATATATATATATATATATATATATATATATATATATATATATATAATTTTATTTTTGTATCTTTTTATTACGCATCTCTTTTTTAGGCTATATAGTAAAAAGCACAAAAACATTAATTAAAACATTATAAATGCAGATTTAAATAGAGCATTTGTGTTTGCAAATCCTCCCTAACTTTCTGCTGCTGATCATTCCTCCGATCTTTTCCCCGACCCCAATATATTTAGTGACATTTATTGTTTGTCCATTGATTTAATTAATTGATTCTAAAAGGAAGACACGCCCTCCGCATGTCGTCATCACGCCAGCCCGCTCGGGCTTGCGGCAGAAGATCGTGTATTTTTGTCAAAGGGTCTGTTATATTATCACAGAATATAGTATACGAATGATCGTTTATATTGCGTTGGTTATTCGGCTAACATCGACGATCCTTCGGTGAGTCTCCATGATTGTTCGTCGCGTTGTTTGTGCAAGCAGGGATGTCAGCTGATGTTTGTCTGTGCATCTGTCTGACGCCTTTCATCATTTATAAAATGTCTTCATATGCCTCCACCAGAACCTCTCTAGTACTAGATCACATATATTAAATCTAAATCAGCACGGATGGCGATTTTACCAATTGAGAGATATATGCCCGGCCTAATATGGGCAGAAAATGGCCTGTAAATCAGTGCAAAGTTGTTGTAACTTGCAATCTCTCGTGGCTATTTTAAATTGATTATGTCGACAGTGCTACTAAATTGTGCTCAAAATTAAGGTTAAATGTTGATGTCGTTGTGAAAGATGTCATGTCACACTTCTTTTACACTTGTAAACATGAGGAGTTGCCTGATGTAGCCTACTTGGGCTCATTCAGTCATGTATGCATACAGTAAGTTAAGCCACTATTACGCTGTAATAGCCACTAAAACAATATAATCAAACGTCATCTCGTTTCATTTGCAAGCTTTCTTTGGGTGATACAGAATGCATATGCTATTGTCTATTTTTTAATAAGAAAGGTAATGCCCGCACCATAGAACAGCAAAGACGTGTTCTTTGTTTCATTAGCTATGTTCATATGCAAATTCACAGAACGCAATAGTGCAGCTGCTCTTTTAATGACAATAAAGCAGTCTCATTCCAGAGTCACAAACTGAAAGTGTAGATAGATTTGAAAGTCTCTGTATTTGTTGTGATGCATAAATATACAATCTTGCATCCTTTTCCAAATGCATTGCGATTCCTTCTACGTTGAATAACTTTAAAGCAAAAGATTGAAGATGGAATGTTTAGTAACCAAATAATTTTGATGGCAGTTTACTTCCATTGTTCATTCATTCATTTTCTTTTCGGCTTCGTCCCTTTAATCTGGGGTCGCCACAGCGAATGAACCGCCAACTTATTCAGCATGTTTTACGCAGCGGATGCCCTTCCAGCTGCAACCCATCAATGGGAAACATCCATACACACACAATTATATATAAATAATAAATGATCACAAAGGAGGGTCCATACAACAGTAAATGTATACAATATATGTAGTTCACAGTTACTTTTAAACAGATTGATAGGAAAAGGCTCAAATGTTGTACTGAACACACCCTCTTGTAAACAGTGAGGAGTTAGAGAGGTTGAGAGATGCTTGAAAACTCAGGTGAGTCAGCTTTGTGTTAGTCTCCTCTCGTTAGGTCTGCACAATATATCATTTCAGCATCGATATCGCAATGTTGAGTTGGTTATATACTTCAGACACATTTCAGAACAGGCGATGAGCTTTGTGAAGCAAATGCAGTTTTTCCATAATAAAGCAAAAGATTTTAAGTACTTTGTGTGAAAATTTCAGGAGTTTAAAGTATTTATTCACAACAAAATAGCGTTTGTGACTTTAATAAAATGTTTTTTAATGATTTATTTAAGAGTATGTAATTTTAAATTATTGATTAAAGCTATTCAAGTCATCTGGGGGGAATTGTATATCGCAGAAAAACAGAATATGGCAATGTCCAAATTTTTCAATATTGTGCAGCCCTACCTCCCATACTAAATGTGTACATGTCAAACATTTAAATCGTAACATGCATCCTTGTTTTGTTTTTCTCAAATCAAAACATTATTCTGATATCTATGATCAGCTTGTTTGTCGTGCTATCAGCATGATTGTTGTGATTCTCTCTGTCCCTCAGGGGGAGGCAGGTGAGTGAGGATCCCACACTGTGGGGAAGCCGCACACTCAATGGTGTCTCCCACAATGAGGGCATTGGTGGATGCAGTTTGGGCGGTGTGGAGCATCGGGGCTTCAATCTATGACTACATCCACACCAGTGCTATGGAAGAACGCATTCATTCACTGGAAAGTGCCATAACCATCCACCAGTGTGTCATCGGCCTGCTGTCTGCTGGACTTGTAGCACTTTTCACCTATATTCTGCTAAGGAAGCACTGACTCAGGACTTTTACTGGTCATTTACAAAGCCTCATAGACAACAGTGGTGACCATGGTAACATGTTTATATCAAGCTCACCTAAAAGGGAATTGAACATCTTTTTTCAAGCTTGTCTTTTACCTAATCCATGACAACTTTTCTGATCCTACCTAATTTTTATGACTTTGAAGTCGATGTGATCTGGTAAAACAAAAAAAAAAAAAGCTACTACTTTTTTCCATTATGGTAAAAGGAAGGATTCAGGGATTATACATGCTCAAGGTTCTAAACGAACGCTGGTAAAAGCTGAACAAACGCAAAAAATAACCACTGGATCAGCAGGCGTTTTAACCTGTTTGCTGCTATTGTAAATGGAGTCAGCTTTAGTACATGCGAGTTTAAAACCATGTTTAACTGAATGGCTAAGCACAGCTTCCTGCTAATCTATGACATCTCATACAGCCTTTTACCAAATCAATTGTTATTTGTTATTAAAATAAATCAGTGACAGATTAAATTAATAAAGTGTCCTTATTCATGATATATTCGACTAATTGTAGGTGTCAAGATTATTACTTTAACATTAAAATGTGAAATCAGTGACACGTTTTTTTTATCTTTATTCATAATCTATTCACTGAAGGAATTTTTTTTTTTTCTGTTACATAATAGCCAATTGTCTAGATCAGGCATGGGCAAACTTGATCCTGGCGGGCCGGTGTCCTGCAAAGTTTTGCACCAACTTAATTTAGTGATCTTGAAGTCACTGGTTAGTTTGTTCAGGCGTGTTTGATTAGTGTTGGAGCAAATCTTTTCTGGTCCTCCTGAATCTAGTTTGCCCATTCCTGGACTATATTATCCAAAATTCTGATTATTCTGACTGAATTGATGCCACCTTCTACAGTTTGCACAATTTCACTGCTGTTTCCAGTTTGTTTGTTTTTGCTTTGTGTGTTGATGAAAGCCAGAATGTTCCACAATACAAAGCATTTCACATTTGAAGACAACAACAACAACAACAACAACATGTTAAAATGTTTATTTCTAAAGCAACAGGAAAGTACAACTTTATGCACCAAAGTTAAGAAAAAATTGTTAAGTTTGCCTTCACTAATTCCAGCATTTGTGCTCCAAACATGAACAGAGCTATTCATTAAAGAATCATATTGGTTTTAAATGTTGCCAGTCTGCAGCAATGTGTACTGAGTGGTAAAACGCTCAACACTTTCTCCATCAAGGGTCTTAACAGCCCTCCAGTGGACTTTTCCGCAGTTCTCTGGGTTACCATGCCTTCCCAACTCTTCCTTAATGTAGTCAATCCAGAGACCTAAAACAAAATTATATCCTTGTTCAGTTAAAAATGCAAAAACATGAAAGGGACTTAAAAGTTTAAAAGCAAATCAATAAATCACTCACTTTCATCTGAAGAGCCAAACTCACGAAGAACTCGCTCATAGCAATCTCTAAGGTTACTCATCTTTGGAGTCTCCTGAGCATATTAATAAATAAAATAGTAAAATATTAGATTAACAAACAGGCTACTATACATAATACATCCCACCAGTGCTACATCAATTTACCTGCTCTTTCTCAATCCGAATCATCTGCAGGAAGAATGCCTTAGTAAAGGGTCTGTGTTCATGTAAGCTAAAAAAAAAAAAAACAATAATAATGTGATGAAAACAATTCCATTGAATCAGAAAAAATGACAAGCATTTTACTTGTGGCCTCAGTCTCTTAGCCGTTTTGATGTGTACCTTACAAAGGTTTTTCTGGCCCTTTTGTAACCACCAGTTTTGTATGACCATTCAAGGTATATTTCCTTCATGGCAGCTGACACTGCAGGAACTGGGGACAAGATCCCTTTCTGCAAAGGATTAGAAGAAACCAGATAATATGATGCATTACTATTAGTTTACTGTTGAAATCTGAATTACATCAATAAACATTTTGTAGATTACACACTGACCGACAGATATATTTTCAATCTTGTTGACTCATCTTGCAAAAGTTTTTATATTATGTCCCACCTGAAAGAATGCCTCGGTTTCTTTTGGCATCTGTGAGGCCATACTCCAATCGGCCTGCAGCTGCCATATTGGCAGACTTTCCTGTTGAACATACACAGAGGGTTAGACATAATATTATTGGGTCTGATCTTCTGCTATATCCAAAGCTATATCTGCTTTTATCCAAAGTGACATAAGAATGAAATTTAAGAAAAGGTATTAAAGTTTTCAAAATCAAACTTGATCCATCATGCTGCAGTATGTAAGGTTCATTACATTGTCACATAAACAGAAACTCTGAGATTACAGTTGATAATATAATTGATGAAAAAAAATTATCATTGACTCCTCCATATATTATATATATATTATATATATATATATATATATATATATATATATATATATATATATATATATATATATATATATATATATATATGATACATTTTACTGTAACTTGTAAAGCCTTTTTTTAACACTTGGCTGAAATAGTTTTTTTTTTTTTACAGCTATAGGGACGCTACTCCCATTATTCATGCACAGCATCACAGGGCATAAGAAAAATGTGGATAGCCTCATGTTACACTGTGATTGGACAATGTCTTTGTGGAGTTATGCAACTACAGGATTCATAATCCTGTACATGTGGCAACTTCTCACTAGCTGATTTACTAAACAGTGTTGTGGATAAGAAACGTGCAGGACTGAATTTTAATGTTTTAGAATTTTAAAACCTTTACTAGATATATTTGGCATTAACTTTGCTGTAGCTCAAAGAGTAGAGTGTGGTGCAAGCAACAAGCTATGGAGTTTGATGTCCAGAGAATGTGTTAACTGATAAAGTATAAAAAGTACAAAAAGCTACATTTAAGAATTACTTGCATAGCGTTTTGTTATAGCCCACAAAAGAAAAGAAAAAAAAATGAATAACTACAGAAGACAATTTATTAATGTTGACTAATTAGAGCAAGTCAGTTATTGCAGTACGATGCCCCACTTAGAGTCAGCTGTGGCACAACTTCTACCTTGGGACTGACGTGTTTCAGGGCTTCCTGGAATAGAGGTCCTGCCTCTGGACTTTTCAGATGGACCAATGTCTGAAGGCTGAAGCTCCACATTTCCACTGATTGGCTGAATCGCTGGGCTGCTGTGGTGGCAATCTGGGTAGCAGATATTGTATCCCCTAATGACAGCAGGACCTGGAGCTGTGTTTTGAGGGGATGAAAGTGGCCTACATTACAAGCACCATTTTAACACACTGCTGCGTAAGGGGTGTGTAAGAAAAAAAAGTGTTTCTATGAGAACTGTTAACTGTGTGCATTACCCAGTTCTTGTAGAAAGTCTCCTGCAAAAGCTGTGCATTGTGAGCACTTTGTAAGACTCGGAGTAATCTTTCCTTTCTCTGACAAAGAGAAGAATAACAATAAATTAAAGACCTGAACTCTGAATTCAAAACAACTTAAAAATAAAATAGACAAATAACAACCAACTTTAGTGAAGTAAATGATCAAAAATAATATGAATAATTGACTTATTTTCTTACACTATGACAAATAGTTCAAACCATGGATCTTTCCTTCAATTAAAAACTGAGCTTATCGTAAACACTTATTGGGGATTAGCCTGATGATAAACCTACTAAAAAAAGATTTGTTTGCTGTGAATTTATTCTGCAAAATGGGGGTCTGTTCTTCGTATGTGGATAACGCAGTAAACTGGATCCCATTATTGACTATTTGGCACAATTCAGGACAGTTTAGTTCTTCCAGGAGCACACTTTTTTTCATATAAACAAGATTAGACTGTGGCATTTCAAGCGTAGGTGATACTGAAAGAATGTATTCTACCGACTGCTGATATGTTCTCACAAGAGTACTGTATTAAATTGGGGAAAATATATATTTTGGGGAATAAATCAGAATAAACGTTTGTATAAATTTATGCAATCTACACTCTACATGCAATATAAGTTACAAACATGGTGACAGAGTGATAGGATTTCAAGGGGTTCAAAGAGAACATTTTTCTACTTTAAGTGACTTATATGTACACTTTAGGTCCTTTCACACCTTGAAAAGTCACTGCACCAGTTTAGTAAAATTTCTGAAAGTGTATGATAAAATACAAGCCACTATTCTCCTTGAGACATTTCTCTTTCTCTGTTTTTTTTTTGTGAGAGAATAAATATGTGATGCAATCTTGTACGGTAAAATGTTGAGAGCTAATATACAGGAGATTTGATGCAGCACAAGAGATGGACACATCTCAAATATTAAAATGCTAAATTAATTTAAACAACAAGTTATGCCTTAAACCACGAGATTATGAAACTTCATGCCATCCTGAAGAAAATCCTCTCTAAATGTAAAAAAAGTAAAATTGCTAAACTGTTGACACATAAAAAAAAGTGTAAAGCCAACAAATGTAGACAGCTCTTGCATATCATTAATAAACTGTTCATTTACAACAACTAACACGAGCACACGGAGCAGTCTCAGATCAATTCATCAAAATATTTTAATCTGATTTACAAACTTGATTGATAAAACAAATTAGCCAGAGATCAGTTATCAAGATTAAAAGATCCAGGATCTGCCGAATTCTCTTAGACCAGGGGTGCCCAAACTTGGTCCTGAAGGGCTGGTGTCCTGGATATTTTAGTTCCAACCTCAGTTAACCACACCTTAAGCTCCTTTTAGGTATACTAAAACTTCCAGGCAGGTGTGTTGAAGGAAGCTGGAGCTAAACTATGCAAGACACCGGCCCTCCAGGACCGAGTTTGGTCACACCTGTCTTAGATCTTTTAAGGTGGGTATGAAAAACGGAGCCCAGGTATTACTTCTTAAATCAAATAAAGAAAAGACAAGATTCGTTACCTTTTCCTTGAGTTCAGTGACGTTTGTCTTTCTCTTATATCTCTCAAAACAAAATGTGACATAACACGTCCACATGGCCTCTACAAAAAAAAAATTTAACTGCACATAAATAGGCACAGAACAATGAAAATAAACTCTTCTTCCATGCCTAAAACTAAGCATTTGTATATGCAAATTCTTAACATGTCTCTGTTGCATCATTATTACCAGAATTTAAGCTCTTTAGAGCCTCCTCATAAACTAAACAGCAGCGCTCTTCTCTGCGGTCCGTATCAGAAGCTCTTCCTTTCGCAGACTGCAGCTCTGGGGCACCAGCAGAATCCAGCTCACGCTTAGCCATGAAATCCCACATCAGGCAATCATCGTTATGTTGACTCTGCAGACTGAACAGAGAGAATTCCAATGTCATGTTTTTTCCAAAAAAATTGGAATTGCAAATTGCCAATAAAGATGTAGAAAGAAGGCAAAAGGGGAAACAACTCAGTACTCTTGCAGGATAGTGTCTTGTAGTTCCTTTGTGAAGTCAAAGATGGCAGCGATTTGTAGCAGGGACAAGACGAATTCGGCCCCTGATAACACAAGACAGATAAGCACAATATAACAACAAACAGCTAATAATATTAAACAGTTATGTTGAAATTTAACCAACCTTTAATTTTCTGTGTAGCATCTCGGTATATTACTTCAGCAAGTTTTCCACTCAAGATTTCTGGAGAAAATGTATAGTCCCCCTAAATTAGGGAAAGACGTTTTTGCATTAAAACATGCATTTTAATTTCAAAAGGCAAAGACTCCAGATGAACACCCATTAACCTACCACATCTATTTTAGCTTGCTCCAGTTCCTGTTGCTGTTTCCTCATCTTCTCAGCATGCATAAGCTCCATCCGGAAATACTGTACACACATACAATAGTTATATATATATATATATATATATATATATATATATATATATATATATATATATATATATAAATACACACAAACATCATAGTGTTCTGTTTATAACATTAGTTGCTCAAAAGTAATGTTGGCTCGCCTCCTGGTAGACTTTCTTATTTTCTGGATGAAAGCGTAGGGCACGGAGGAAAAGATGCCGGGCACTCTCTGAGGAGTTCCTGTCCTCCAGTTCACATTTAGCAGCCATTATCCACAGAGCTACAAGAAAACAGCAATAAATTTTTAGTCATCTGTATAAAACTGCTTACACATTTAAACTACATTAATATTAATAATTGACAATAAACCCAACCCCTAAACTTCTAGTTTACTCAAGTTTACCTGGTTTGTCAGGATGGATAGCTAACATGGATGACAAAACCTTGCTGAGCTGAGTCTTTGAGCCCTTGTTGAAAGACAAAAATAACAAGATTAGGTTTTTTTTTTTTTTTTAAGACAAACACATTAGCATCATTACATTTCTTCAAAATTGATAAGGTTTTTCGCATTTAATAACAAAAGCACATACCCATTTCTTATTAAAGGCAACCTGAGAAAGCCAGAGTTGCACATCTTCCTACAAGACAAGCATTTAATGGAATCAAAAATACATTTGAATCAAAAAATGGCCATCATCAGTTTAAAACGGAAGTTATCATTTCTTATTGTCCAACCTGCCATTTGGTTGTCGCCCTTCTGAAAACACTGTTTATGCGGTGAATGATGGGATACTCAATTTCTTCACGTTTAAAATGGTAACCAATTCTCTGAAAGCAGAACAGTACAGTTCACTTAAAGTAATGTAGGTCTGCTGTTCTAATTACTGAAAGAGACAGATAACAATAAATAAATAAATAACAGAACTGAAATCTCTACTCACGGCTCTTCTCTTCTTGATAAGTTCCAGAGTGTTTATTTCAAACTGATTTCACAAGGATAAAAACAAAAAACAAACGATATCATATGTTGAGCTTTTTTGGACCAAACAGCTATTGGACCAAAAGTTATTTACAAATTCCATGCTACACCATGCAAATTTTTCACATTAAAGTACAAAAAGCAATTTGTTAATACAGACCTGTATGTACGTAATGAAGTCATCTTTACATTGAATTGCTCGATGTAGCTTATATTCAAGTGCAGTAGATCTTTTCAACATGGACCTGAAACAAAAGCCCTTTTTGAGGAAACTTTCTCTCTAGAGAAGCACCATTCCAGCCTATCTATTCTGTGTGCGTGAACATATACTCACTTGACTTCTTTATTGGTGAACAAACCGACTCTCTCTAGTTGTTCAAGCGCTGGTATTCGGTCCTCTAATCGTTGTTGTACAATGTCTGCCATTTCTAAATCAGTTTATGGGAGGCTTTGCAAAATACTTAAGATACACAGCGCATTCACATCCCAACACACGTGTAGACAGGAAGCTGTCAAATGATCTACATCCGGATGCTCATCGGTTAAAAAAATCCGACAGGAACGCTGCACTCGAATTTTGGATCCATAGTTTTTATTTTAAAAAAATCTGTTTAATGGTAACGTTATAATTCAGAATACTAATAACATTTTCCTTTACATAATTTCGTTTTGAAACTACCACACGCACATATATAAAACCTGCATGCAGATGTAAGCATTTAAAGTGGTTCAAACCATTCAAAGTTGCCCTAGAACTATTAAACAACACACATTCTTGTTTTCAATTTTGATAAACTTTTTTGATTCACTTAAAGTGTTGGCTATTGTATGTTCATAGCTGTAACCCGTGCAGCTGCACCGTAACCGATCCTCTCTCTTCCCAGAACCAAAACATTCTTGGCGGCAATTTGTCTCCTCTACCAATCTTAATCTTACGTCTATCAAAATTAGTCGATCCAATAGAAAACCTCTCTTTTTCCAGACGGCATCTCTGATTGGCTAAAATATTGCAGTGGGCGGGTTTTCACGGCACTCTCCTCAAGGGCTCGGGCTATACACAAGTACCCGTATCCATCACTCGGTCGGATTTCCCATCAAAACAAAAACAATTTCGGTAGTAAAAAAGTATTCAATAATCTATAACCTTCGTTCAAATTGGAACGTGAAGTTCTGCCTGTGTATGGATTACCCGGTGTCGTTTAACTGTGTTTTCGTCGCTCTTAAGGACCGCAAGCTAACGTGCTAATCTGTTGAGGATCAGTAACCAGATTGAGGACATACACCAGTAACATATTTACAACTCATATGATTTGCTCTTTTGAGCCTAATTCAAACATGCACTAGTCAAAGAGACTAAACCACCAGTAGCTGATGTTTAGGTGATGGTAGAGAGCTGGTTAAAGGGGCGAGGGCGACTGTCTGTCATTAATGTGCAGATACTCTTTTCGCCTGGTGTTGTTTTGATGCGTTTTGGACTTTCCATTAGTTGTTAGTATATGATCATGGCTCCTCAGAAATATTCGGCTCAGGTGATGAACTCTAAAGCCAATGGTGCTGTATACTCGTCCTCTGGCGTGAGCTCACTCAAGAAGCCTAAGATGGAGCAGTTGCAGGCCGACCATGAGCTCTTTCTGCAGTCCTTTGAGAGTAAGTCAACAGTTGTTTCATTTAACACATTAAGTAAGTTCATTAGCTTTCCCTATTAACATTCCATTGACACGCCCAGATCATGACAACGTGCTGTGGTGTGTTACTGCTACTAGACGTGGATGCGTCCTTGGTCTTATGAGTGTGTACATGAGGCATGTGTTTATTGTTAAAACTAGTAACAAGAATCTTACCAATGTATGCAAAACTAAATAGTTAAGTGTAAATTAAATGACATTTACACAATCCTATATAATCTTAACATAATTATAGGTTATAAAAATGCAAAAGAGTAAAAAAAAAAACTTGTCATTTAAAGATCAAATTTCACAAGCTGTTTATAATTCCATACAATACTTTTATAATAATAATAATAATAGAAATTTCATTATTTTATATAGTTACAATGAAAGTAAACTCATAATGATTGTTAAAAAGGGGACCCCCGACATGATTTTTTTCCCAATGAACATACATTCAGAGGTTTATTCATTTTAATTTTGTGTTATAGCAGTTCATATAAATTACTCACATTAGGCTAATGGGTTGCATTTTATTTCATGGGGTCGTTGCATCTAGTCTAGTGTGCTGAGTGTTATTTTTTCTTCTTTTCTTTTTTATTTTTCGGAAGTCCCTTAAACTGAATTGACAGATGAAGTCCCACTGTTTTGATTATGTAAATTAGATTTATAAAGCATCAGAAAGGCAGTTTTGTAGAGTAAATGTTGAAAATAAAAGTATATGAAATTCTTTGTTTTTCACTTCAGAGCCGACTCAAATATACAGGTTTCTGCGAACAAGGAATCTAATAGCTGTACGTATTTTTTTTTCAATAGACTTAATTTACGTTAATGTGTGGTGGCTCTGATTGTTGATATTTTTTCTTGTACTTTCACAGCCAGTACTGCTTCACAGGACCCTCACCTTCATGTCACATAGAAACTCACGAACAAATGCCAAAAGGTGGGATTTGTCAATATATAATTGGTTGGCATCAGAAGATCTGAATAGATGTGCCATATTTAAAAAAAACTTGTGTGTTTTTAAACGTGTTTAATAAATAAACTGGCTTTTATTCAGGAGATCATTTAAAGTTGACGACTTGCTGTCCAGTGTGGAGAAAATGAAAGGAGAGCCTGAGTCTCCGAGGTATTGCTCTTTTACTATGCATACTATGCATGTTGTGGTCTCACACAAATATGTGGGGGGTGCGGGGGGGGTGGGGGGGGGGGGGGGGTGGGGGGGGGTGGTGTCTGGATGAGATCATACGTTTATATAATTATTAATCATCTGTTTCTAAATGGTCCGTCTCTAAAAGTGAGGGGGACGGATCCCCCCCGTCCCCCCCGTTTGCTATGCCCCTGCTGTGAACTACACAACTTTTGAAATATTTAAAGATTTTAAATCAATACACATCCAACACTTAAAACTACACATACACTAGGGCTCAATGAAAGTTACATCCAATTGTTGTGCTCGTTTGTCTAAAAAGCCATATCTATGCAAAATATTGCATGCGATATAGTCCAATTGCAAATAATCAATCTGTGATATCGACAGCTGTTTGTGTAGATTCCCAGAGAACTGTGGCCCATTGACTAAAAACTGTGAAATTATGTCTTTCTTTCACAGAATAAAGCAACCAACATATTTCTTAATAGCATTCTAACAAGTAGTGACAAAAAACATTGTATCATACTTTATAATCAGGAAAATTCCGTAAGAAGAACTCAGATAAACCATATGTTGTCATGGTCATGTGTTTATTAATCTTGTTGAATTAAATGAAAGCTTCTATCCGACGCTGTAAGGATTTCCCAGAGACTGATATTTTCTGGGCATATTTGGTTGTTCTATGCAACTTGAGAGAGTGCCCTCTGGCTTTTGTCTGAGATTAACTGCTGATCACATCACCATACTTCCCTCACAGGATTTGCAAGACAATCAACTTTTGCTAAATCACAAATGTAATTTTTATGTCGCTTTAACAGTCAGCCCTATAATACACTTCAATTGGGCTTTGTTTTTAAACACACTTCACTCCATTTGCTTTCATTTAATTGTCTTGTTTATTAAACAGGTAATTTATCAACAAAAACGCATCAAAGTTATGATACATTTTTTTTCAAACAATACTCTATCACCAAACAGTACATGAATTGTATTTACATGTATTTGCTTTTACTAACATAAAGGTAGTAACTCATCAGCCCCTTTAAGCTAATTTTATTTTCGATAGTCTACAGAACAAACCATCATTATACAATAACTTGCCTAACTACCCTAACCTGCCTAGTTAACATAATTAACCTAGTTAAACCTTTAAATGTCACTTTAAGCTGTATAGAAGTGTCTTGTAAAATATTATGTACTGTCATCATGGCAAAGATAAAATAAATCATTATTAAAAGTTATTAGAAATTAGTTATTAAAACTGTTATGTTTAGAAATGTGTTGGAAAAAAAAAAATTCTCTCTCCGTTAAACAGAAATTGGGGGAAAAAATACAGGGGGGCTAATAATTCTGACTTTAACTGTATATACAAAACAAGCATTTTTTGTTATACTTGGTAATGTAACCTTTTTTGCTGCTTAGGTCAATATCGTGATAATACCAAATACTAATAGTAATACTGAGTTGTTTTCCCAGTGATGGGTTGTGGCTGGAAGGGCATCCGCCGCGTAAAAACGTGCTGGATAAGTTGGTGGTTCATTCTGCTGTGGCGACCCCGGATTAATCAAGGGACTAAGCCGAAAAGAAAATGAATGAATGAAAACATTACTTCAAATAGTGAGTTGTACTTATGTGCTGCAGTCGTACATGTGGCATTAGCTCAAAATCAGACTTCAGTCACCCCTAACTAGGGCTGGGCAATATGGCCTTTTTAAAAAAAAATCCCAGATTTTTTTTCACAAAAAAATGTATATACACTTAAAATTGCTTGAAGTTGAAGATAATTAACCTATATAACCTTATCATAATTATAATTATAGGTTATAAAAATGCAAAAAAAAAACTTGTCATTTAAAGATCAAATTTCAGAAGCTCTGTTTATAATTACATATATAGTTACAGTGAAAGTAAACTCTAATGATTGTTAAAAAGAGGACCCCCGACGTGATTTTTATTTTTTGCCAATGAACATGCATTCAGAGGTTTATTCATTTTTATTTTGTGTTATATCAGTTCATATAAATTACTCGCATTAGGCCAATGGGTTGCATTTTATTTTGTGGGGTCGTTGCATCTGGTGGATTAGTCTAGTCCGCTGAGCGTTATTTTTTTTAGTCATGGCATCATTCAGTTACAAATGATGATTTTAATGATTTTTTTTTTAAATTTAGTTTGACATCACATCTGCAACTGACATTCACTGGATTTTTTCACAAGAACGGTGAGTCTGATCTGTTGAAAATGTGTCAAAGTGTCTGAATAACCGTTTTCACATATTTAATCATCATTTTTAGGATTCTGATAATTTTATTCCTTTGACAGTTAAGCCATGTCAAAACTCAGAAAATGAACAAAACTCAGTTTCACTTGAGGTGCTACTTGTTAAAGTCTGTCATAAAAAGCGTAAGGTAAGCTCTTTTATATTTAAAAGTATTATATTACAACATACAAGTGGAGAACTAAAGTATGCTGATATACAGTAGTCAACATTCGAAGTGAATTAAAGTTTTCCCAAGACAAGAATGTGTGTTTTAAGACATCTTTGATGAAAGGTGATGATCCGCTTCAAATGTTGACCACTATAATAATAATTATATTCGTTTTATTTTTAACATATAATGAAGGTAATCATTTTTTAAAATGAATAATGGTCAATTTGCCCTCTCAGGATGTCAGCTGTCCTATAAAGCAAGTGCCTACGGGAAAAAAGCAGGTGCCTTTGAACCCGGATCTCAGCCAAACCAAGCCTGGTGCCTTCCCCTCCCTGCTGGTGTCCAGCAATGAGTTTGAGCCCAGTAACAGTCACATGGTCAAATCCTATTCTCTTCTCTTCAGGGTGTCTCACACAGGCAAAAGAGACCCCAATGGCTTCATCAGCTGTGTGGCAGATGAGAATATTGGTGAGTGGCAGTTAGGTTTGGGTACCAAAACGGCATTGTTACCCATGCCACCGGTATGTACTAGATCAAACACCAATTTCAGTGCCATTTAAATGTCTGAACACGCATGTTTGCAAGGTTTGCATGGATGGACTGTCAGAATGATCAGGGTACATTATTATTCTGTTGCTCTCACTCATACAATTTTTTCCCTGTTCTGACCTCTGCTCTCGCCCCCTACTCTTTTCAATATCAAACACAGAATTAAAATAATAATCACACCACAGCAGGCATGAAATGAAAATAATCTTGATAGCGTGTGCCTGCATCAACTACACATCATCTGACAGCAGCAGGAGGTCTAATGTTAGCTTAGCTAAAACCAACCTCCCTATGCTGGACATGTAACCAGTGATAAACAGAGATAGGAACATCACGATGAGCTGTTTTGTATTATTTTTTTTGTAATGACGTAAGTCCTCTAATATTTTCATAGCCTCTGAGTAGGGTTTTTTATCTACTTGCTTTTTTTTTGGCACCAGTCTCAAAAAGAAAACCCCAAAACAATACCAAACCCTAGTGGCAGTGAGGGTACACAGTGTAGACGATTAGTAGATAAGTAAAGAATGCTCTGTGAATAGAGTGTGTTAGGTTAAAGGGAAAGTTAATACGGATACTAAAAATGTTGTTTCAACCCTTTATGTCTTGCTTCTGTGGAACATCTATATTTAGGAGAATATTTGTATCTTGTTCATATGCTGAAAGTAGACTGCTTTAAAATATGTTTTACAGAACAAAGAGATTTATCCAGGTTTGGAATGACATTATTTTTGTTTCAGGGTGAACTGTCAATGTTTCTGACAATAAAACATGGGGAGACATGATTACTGAATGAGTACCATGTTTGTTTCTGAAAATCTAATATCAGACCTTTTCTGTTGTCTGTTCTTGATGATGCTTGAATTGAGCACCCTACATTTGACGAAAATGGTTAATTGACTACTGCCTACTGCAGTTGTTACAGCCACAGCGTCGCTAATGCACGGCCAGACCTAAATGCAACTAAATCTTTTTTTATTTGTAGATGTAAAAGATGAAATTCCACCCAGAAAGAAGAGAAACTTATCCCTGCGAGGTGATGGAGAAACCACAGAAACATTTGTTGCTCAGATGACTGTTTTTGATAAAAACAGGTAGGTATTTACAGTGTCTTTAAAAGCCTTGATGTGAGAATAAAACACTATTTAAAACTAATGTTCCATCAGACGCTTGCAGCTACTGGATGGAGAGTATGAGGTTTCCATGCAACAAATTGAGGACTGTCCAGTCAGCAAGAAGAGGGCTACATGGGAGACCATACTGGATGGAAAGGTTGCTTATGTGTGCTGAAAATAATGTTTACTTTATGGTTTGGAAATGTAACTTTTGACCAGAATAATTGAGAAGTTTTTCTGGTAGTTTTCATATATGTTATACTTTTTCCTAATGGTAAATCTTCTACTTTAGCAAACGTATAGATTTCAAGCAATGTTGGTCTTGTATTTTGAAGAGGTTGCCCCCATTTGAGACCTTCTCTCAGGGACCCACTTTGCAGTTCACTCTTCGTTGGACAGCTGACCCCAGTGACCCTTCAACGGCCCCCGTGGCTAAACCTCTCTCAACCCGCAATTCTGACACCAGCACCACAGAGAGCAGAATCAGCACTCTTCGACCTGCACCTGTTGGTAAGGAAGCAAATAAGCACCCGATTTTGGTAAAATTTCTAATTCCTCTCAAAAGCAATAACATCAATTTGCCATTGTTCTAGTTCTTTAATGGTCCATTGAAATTAAAATAAGGATTTTTAGATGTTAGTATCAGTATTTTAGTATAGTATAGTTTTCACGTCCACCTAAATAGATCAACGTTTTTTTCACGGTCCCTCATGCTTCAGTTTCTCATCAGATCTTGGCCCATCAAATGCTCTCTTGTGTTTGACATGCCCCACCCCTTCAAGACTTTTCTCATTAGTTTTACATTTGATGCGCTTGAGCTCAACCACCCTCACTAGCCACAGTGAGACTGTGATATGGCCACTGCCATATCACCCTGCAGCTCAAGACCGGTTACTTACTGAAGCTAAGCAGGGCTAAGCCTGGTCAGTACCTGAATGGGTGACCACATTGGAAAACTAGATTGCCGTTGGAAGTGGTGTTAGCGAGGCCAGCAGGGGGCACTCAACCTGTGTTCTGCGTGAGTCCTAATGCCCCAGTAAAACTGAAGGGGACACCATACTGTCAGTGGGCGCCGTCTTTCGGATGAGATGTTAAACCGAGGTCCTGACTCTCTGTGGTCATTAAAATCCCATGGCACTTCTTGTAAAGAGTAGGGTTATAACCCCGGTGTCCTGGCCAAATTGCCTACTTCGGCCCTGAACCATCATGGCCTCCCAATTATCCCCATCCACCTATTTGGCTGGATCTCTCCACTCCACAAATAGCTGGTGTGTGGTGAGCGCACTAGCCTGTGGCTGCCATCGCATCATCCAAGTGGATGCTGCACACTGGTGGTGGTGGTGTGGAGAGACCCTTCTCGTGATTGTGAAGCGCTTTGGGTGTATGACCATACACAATAAATGTGTTATATAAATACACATTACATTACATTACTGGCATAAAGTGGTGCTAAAAACAAAATGCTTTTGTTTCTGTTTTTTTTAAATAGGGGAGGAGCTACTCTCTCACCCTCTCTTCCCTTTTCAGTTGAGAATACGTCAAACATTGAATAAAATAATGCACATTTCAAAGCACTTCACGGAACCTGTAATATATATTTTTTCAGCAGTGAAGGAATCCGTGAGCACCAGCATGCAATCCAGGATAGAACATTCCCCCTGTGAACCCCGACAGAAATTGCGCATTTTTTACCAGGTAGAAAGTCTTTCTTTTTTTCTGCATAGAGATCCAAATAGAGATCACCTAAAGTTTTACTAGAGAAACCAACAAAAGCAAGTACTTTGTGTACGACATGTGGGTGTATCTGTGTGTCCACAGTTTCTGTACAACAATAACACCCGTCAGCAAACAGAGGCCAGAGATGACCTGCACTGTCCCTGGTGCACACTCAACTGCCGTAAACTCTACAGCCTGCTGAAACACCTCAAACTCTCTCACAGTAGATTCATTTTTAACTATGTGGTGAGAACATAATTTCAAATATATACATTTCATCAGTTGTTTGCATGTCTTCTAGCCTTCTTTGTGTAGTTCTATATGATCTCCTAGTTTTTGTTCCTGTAAAGGTGGTGATGTCTCTGCTGCTTTTTAATCTTCTCCTTTCCAGCCTCACCCTAAAGGTGCTCGAATAGACGTGTCAATAAACGAGTGCTATGATGGCTCATATGTTGGCAATCCTCAAGACATTCACAGCCAGCCTGGATTTGCCTTCAGCCGCAATGGACCTGTTAAGAGGACAGCTGTTACCCACATACTTGTTTGCCGGTATGAAACTGGCGTTTATGTTTGTTGTTGAATAAAGAGTCATTTTAATATTCACTTAGTTGTAAATTCACAATAGAATCTAAACTGTGTAATTTGGCAGTAGTTGTTATAAAACGTTTTATAAATGATGCATATCATTCTCAAAAAGGGTGATTTACAGTTGATTGAAAACTTGCATTCACTGTTATTATTTCATTCTTTAAAAGCCATTTTACTAGGATATATACGTAACAGTCCCTGTTTGTGATGTCAGAAACGTTAAATCTGCTGCTTTCATATAGGCCCAAGCGAACCAAGCCAAGTCTGTCTGAGTTTTTGGAGTCAGAGGATGGTGAGCCAGAGCAACAGCGGACTTATGTGAGCGGGCATAATCGCCTGTATTTTCACAGCGACAGCTGCATGCCTCTCCGTCCTCAGGAGATGGAGGTGGACAGTGAGGACGAGAGAGACCCAGAGTGGCTCCAAGAAAAGACTACCACGGTTAGTCATCTGCTCAAGCAAGTAGTATTTTCAGCAACAAAGTACTTTTAGATATGCAGTTTCATTGAACTGTTTCCTCTTATTTAGGGTGCATTCAGAATGTGCTGTTCTTATGTTACAGTCTGATTTGGCTTAATGGCTTAAATTCATTATTTTCATTATAAGTGCCCCGGACTGACAACAGGTAATATGTTTGTTTGAAATCTTTGCGTAACCTAGGTCTAAATTAGATAAATACAGGGATCGCTACAGTGGAAAGAACTTACAATTGCATATGTTCTACGCAGTGGATACCCTTCCAGCCACAACCCAGCACTGATACTACACCAACTTATAACCCTCCATTGCTGGGAAATGCATATATACTCTTTCATTCACATACACACCTGCATTGCATGTTTTTGAACTGATGTTTTTGAACTGGGGTAAAGCGGAGCACCCAGAGAAAGGTGCAATTTAGGAATAAAACTTTCATGTTAGATAAAAATATTAGTTCTAATGATATAGAATACAAAAATAAATTTCATTTAAATATGTTTAGTTGCACTGTGGTAAAATTTACCCAATTAAATGATGTAATTTCACTGCAGGGGATTTTGTCACACTTCGAATCTTAAGGATACTGTTTAGCTGTTGTGCAGTGTTGTTTTAAGTGTCCAAGCAAATAACATTAATTGTATCGTTTTAAATAGAAACATTGTATCACACAAGTTCTACAAATAAATCCACACACACAGAGGTGATTTTTTTTGTAAAATCAAATATTAAAGTATCTTATTGAGTATTGATTTAGTACTATTTTCTCAAACATTAGACTTAAAACTACATGAATAGAACCAATTTTTCCTGAAAATTTGTTTTGCCAAAAAATATAATGGTTAGAATAGTCTGAATTTTGTTCTGCCTCTGTCAACTGCCATATTCATTAGTGATGTGCGATTATCACTGGTTTCCTGTCTGATCCGATACCAAATCAAATAAAGGAGAGTATCAGCGATTCCGATCTGATACCAATACTTTGCCAAAAAATAGGAAGTTAAAGTAACAAGTAGTGTACTTAAAAGTGCCACTTTATACTGAATACGAGACATATTACGGGTTATTCTTGTTTATTGATGAAGAATTATCATACAAAAAAAGAGCCAATTTACATATTTATTGACAGAATCTGAGCATGTATATCTTGAAACACCTGCCTGAACATCTTAACATAAAACAATAAACATTCACACCTTTTGGTTTAGTGACATGTTAATCCGGTCCCCTTGAAGATTTTTTTACCTTTTTCCATTGTTTTATCATTGTCACAAAAACCCAAGCCCCCAAAATACACCACATTGCCACATTTTCTCCCTTTGTACCTGGGTGCCCGCTGCACCTAAGGAATCTGAAAGTGATGTCTGTCTTGCCCTAGCAGCACCTGTGCCTCTCCTTTCCTCCTCTTCTGATCACATAGTCATGATGTTGTCATATTCTGTCTTGTGATTTTATATGTAGGTGTTTGTTTAGGTTTGTGGTATTACCAGTGTACCTCACTGTTTTGTTACATGTGTCACAAAGTTTGAGTTTATGGAAGTGAAGTAGCTTCACACATAACATCGCTTGCAGTCACCCATATCCAATGACAGCGTCACTGAACATGTACCAGGCCAGTGGACTGAGTGGCTAGCTAGCGAGCTCTGCAGTTGTAGAGTGCCATATTATGCACATGACTTGGCAGGCGGAAGAACAAGTAGTTCCGACTAAATTGGCATAATTCAGTTAATTTCCACTATATCTCTATTTCCAATAAACTACATATTTGCTCCAAATTACTGAAATATCGATATTTTGATAAGATAATCGATTCTAGAACACACAAAGCTGCTATCGGAGATATTGATATTTTAGTATCGATCTGCACATCACTAATATTCATTAGTCAACAAGGAGGGTTGTGTAGAATGCTGGTGTAGTTCTGGTTAAATTAAAACGGAATCATTTCAGTTTCATATAATCGTCACTGTTGTAGTTCAGTTTATTTAGATCAGTGTATATGTCACTGTTAAAGGGCGACCCAGTGAAGAGCAACAAGTTGAAGAAATTACCTTATTTTAATACATTTGCAAAGATTTGACTAACTTGTTTTCACATTGTCATTGTGGGGTATTGTTTGTATAAAAGCATCTGCTAACAGTGTAAATGAACATTTTAGTCTATTTTAGATTGAGCTCAATGTTATGTTAATATTATAACGTAAGATGTGAAAAATTGATGTGCTGGCAAAACTTTCCAAATGCACTGTATTATATCTGGATAGTGCAAGTTTGTATTCCTTAAATTGAGTTCATGCATTAGGATTCCACTGACATTGGTATGCTTTGTTTTACATGTAGCAAATTGAGGAATTCACAGATGTGAATGAAGGAGAGAAAGAAGTAATGAAGTTGTGGAATCTTCACGTTATGAAGAATGGGTACAGAAATATTTTTATATTCTCCCTTTTCTTTACATTATCTATTTAAAGATGTTTTTAAAACCTTGATCATAGTCTTATAAAACAATTTGATCAATGTTTTTCAAGAATTTTTCAATCTTGGTGATGCAGTCATGTTCTTATCTTTGAAATTGTTTTTTCCTGCAGATTCATTGCTGATAATCAGATGACTCAAGCGAGTATGCTGTTTGTGGAGAATTGCGGTCCGCACATCATTCGCAGGAATCTGTGTCGGAACTTTCTCCTTCATCTGGTTAACCTGCATGACTTTAACCTAGTCACCATTGCAACCATTGATCAGGCCATGACCCGTTTGAAGGAGATGGAGGAGTCATCTCCTGAATTAGAGGCGGGACAAGAATCATTGGATGCCACTTGCAATGGTCACTCACTGTCCCTGGGGTTTTCACTGCATGGCAAATGTTCCAAACTGGAGTCTTAGACTGATAACAGCCGGGCTTACAAAAAAAATTGTGAACATAAGGAATAAGCTCTAGTGAGAACTCCGTTTCTCTATACTTTTGCAATCATTTTATTTGTTTGAGGTCTAGAACTCGCAGCCAGCTGTGCTTCGGTGGCTTGAAACATGACTTTTTGATTTGCCCATATGCCTGTTTATTAAGAAAGAGCCTATTTAAGTCTCAATTGGGAGTTAGCTGCTGGTGTTATGGACTGACACAAGTGCTATTGACTGATTTGATGGAAATTGTTCATGTTTTTCTTGTGTGGTGTCTGTTATGCCCATTGATTGATATCTTTTCTGTAGTCGTGTAGAATAATTGTTTCTGAAAACCCATTATGCGAAGAAGTTAGTTACTGTATAAGTTAGACTACGTTTTCTGTACACATCTTATTACTTTGTTTTTAAACCACTGTGCATTCAGTAACTATTTAGCACTTGTGTTACTAGTTACTCGGTGGCTCTAGATTCAGAATTGTTGACTTCAGGTTTCAGATGTTGGATTTTAAAGTTAAACAACTTTGCATTTTCTTTTTTATAACATACAAAGGCTTTTAATGTGTTTTAGAATGGACCAATCAGTATATACATTTCAATCTTTCATCAGCTCCTTGTCTCACGTGGAGTGTGAAGATCTTTGGGACGGTATATTCATTGTATTTTTTTTTCTTTTACCCCAGTTCTCTTGCTGATTAATTAGCAATATAATGCACACTCATGAACTGCCTGCGTTTAGGCTACTTGTTTCATAAATCTTTGTAAACCAACCTATTATGACATTTAGAATGGGGATCCAGAATAGTTTTCAGTCACGTGTAGGTGATGTCAAACCTATGTTATTATTGGGTATGTGGTTATATAATAGTTTGATGCTATTATAGGTTTCATATGTTGTACATGCCAAAGTATCAGATACAGCATCATTTCTCATTCTAATGGTTTCCTCTGCAAATTGCACAAGTTTGGTGTACACAAGAAAACTATTTACAGATTAAAGATGTAAATATTCGATTAAGTGGTTTTAAATTCTCTGTCTCTTTTGGCAATTAATTGCGAAGTCATTCTCAAGATTAAAAAAAAAAGCATTGTCCGCTGTAGTAGAGCAGCAGTTAGTCTAAAGCTAAATTCATAGTTAATCGTAGACACTAAAATGCGCTTGAGTTTTTATTTGTGACAGCGTATTTTGCAAACAAGAAGCCGCGCCTCCGTGGATTGACGTCGTACGAGAGAAGGAATCTGATTGGATGACGCAATCTTTCCGCTTGGCGCGAGGTTGAACTGTCGATCCGCGTCGGGATGAGTTTTCGCACTCGGTGTTTCTTTTATGTGCCGCTGTTACTTTAGCCAGTGATATGGCAAATGTTTGCCTGTGATATTTGGAATTAACACAAATAACATCGGAGTTGAATATCTATGGCAACAATGGAGTCATCGTTCTTTCCTCCTCAGGCTGTTAAAATAATGAACTCCTCCGGAAGTGTCTGCAACAGAAATACTTTTCATTCGGGAATCCTGCAGTTAGAAGGCAAACCCCAAACCCAGGTGCACCCGAAACGCAACAGACTGAAACTAGCAAAAACGTACAGATTATCGGATAATATTGCTGGGAACAATCCCAGCCATGTAACCGGGAGCTCCGGATCGACTGCCCTTTGTAAAGAAACATTTTTTACAGATGCTGTAGTAATAACTACTGACGATAAAGACAACTTGACTCAGGAAGAACACTATTCTCAAACAGTGCAAAACGGCAATAAGCTGACATTAAAGAGGACGAGTAACAATAGAAGTGTGCAGCTCGTCTCCACTTCTACAAATAGAGAGCATGCCTTAAGTGACAATAGTTTAAAGTCAACCACTGATCATTTTGCATCTAATAAAGAGGTGTTGACCAGATTTTTACAAACAGAGACGGGTGATCGGGATCACATGATGGATCAGCCAAAAATTAACATCGGACAAGTCCAAGAGACCACAAAACATGATCCTGTCCAAAACGTGATCTCCTCAAACGGCACCAGGCCCACATCTATAGAACCAACCAACGTCAGAACCGTCAGCGAATTGGTGGGTTTGCTTAAAGATTTGACACTAGTGTAACAATATTTTTCTCACAGTAATGTGCATTACATATTTAATTTTGGAATATCTTCTAAAAGTATTTTACATGGCTGTTATATTGTCCAACACGTTACATTACAACTCAAAGATGTATGTAAATATAATCTAGTTAATATTTTTATAATCTAATTACAAATCTTTATTATAATAATCTCTACTGTGTAAATGCTGGTGAGAATTCATTGTGACAGCATTACCTATTTCAGCACAACAGATTTTATTTGGTTTAGGTTAACTGGGGACAGAGCGCACAGGTTGATTTTAATATGTTTAGTTATTAATAATGCAGGCTAAAAAGAAAACCGTTAAAATGAAGTCGTGTAATGAATCATGTGTGTTCATATTATTATAATATATTAGTATATATATGTAATTTATTTTTCTTGTTTAATAACCATTGTTCTTTTAGAACACCATACAGATGTGAAATACAGAAAATATTATATAATATAGAAATTTTGTAATTGGAAATTAATACAATAAAATCAAAAAAGCAGATTTGGTTGCTCTTCAAGTCAAAAAGATCAGGTACCACACTTGTAGGTTTCAAATTGAATCCTATTGATTTATTGTATTTGTTCAGTGTTTTTTCTTGTTGTTTTTTGGCAGAGGTTGGGCTGGAGAAAGGAAATTCCGAGCAGTGAATTGCTTAAGGACATTCAAAAACTCAATTTGCAGTTTCCTGTCCAAAGGTTTTTCACTCTTCTGAAGAAGAAGGGAACTGCATCCAAAGAGGAGAGCTCTGCTTTAGGTAAGCAAATATATTTGCGAATAAATGTAAATGGTTGTTTTTTTTTTTTAAATAATAATAATCAGGACAAACAATCAAACACACCTACTTGCTGAAATCTGCCTTTATTTTTTTTAGAAGCAGAAATGTCTGATTACAAGCATCATTCAGATTATTGTGTTCAGAGGAAGAGAAAACAAGAGCTGGAGGATCAGTACAGGACATACAAACGTTACAATACAAACAAAGCAATTAGATCTACCATTAAGGATTTTGAGCGATTGTCTGATGTTTTGGTCAACCCTCATTCAAAGTACACAAACCGACTGAGTCGAACAAAGTGCAGACAGCAACTAACCACATTCTGTGCTGTAGTCACTGAACCAGTGCAAAATGACTCTGTTTATCAGAACCCAAGTCTAAGAATGGATGATGTTCTTTGGACAGATAAATATCAGCCTCAGCAGTCTAGTGAAGTCATTGGAAACTCTGCATCAGTACGGCAATTGCACAGGTAAAATGTATTACTGTAATAATATTACATGCTACTAGTAGCCTTTAGTAACAGGGAATGGTTAACCCCAAAAAACTTTTAACTTAATCATTCTTTTTCATACAACTCAAAAATATGAGAGCAACATTTTGTATATATAGTGTTGGGTGTAATTAGTTACAAAGTACCTAGTTACTGTAATTAAATTACTTTTTTTTTTTTTTTAGATCATTACAGTTGCTTACAATACTAGCTTAAATAATGTACATGGATTTGACGGTCCCTTATAAATAAATTTAGAGAACCGGGGTAATTGTATTTTTATCTATTTAAAAATAAAAATAGGTTTACTAAATTTTCTAGCCGAGGCAATTTATTTATATAGCACATTTCATACAGTGTGGTAATTCAAAGTGATTTGCATGAACAAGAATAAAAGAAATATAAAATACTAAAGTATGCATTCATCAAGACAATTGCATATGCTTAAGAAAGAAATTGAGAAATTATTTCATGACGATGTAAGTTAGAAATGCAGAGAACCATAGTAATTGAAGTAACTTGTCCACACACACATTTATATATACATATAGGTATATGGGTATTTAAGTGCTGGTCATATAATTAGAAGAATACCTTCAAATAGTTGATTTATTTCACTAATTCCATTCAAGAAGTAAAACCTATATAATGTATAGATTAATTCCACACAGACTTAAACATTTCAAGCGTTTATTTTTTAGTGTTGATGACAACTAATCAAAACTACACATTCAGTATTTGAATATAACTTCAGACCAATACAAAGCAAGGATTTTTAAAAATCTTGGCCAACTGAAAAGTATGAGCATGCACACAGCACTTCATACTTAGTTGGGATTCCTTTTGCCTAAATTACTGCAGCAATGCGGTGTGGCATGGAGTTATGAGAGCCCAGGTTGCTCTGATTATAGCCTTTAGCTCTTTTGCATTGTTGGGTCTGACATATCACATCTTGCTTTTCACAATACCCCATAGATTTACTATGATGTTAAGGTCAGGTGAGTTTGCTAGCCAATTAAGAATCAGGATACCATGGTCCTTAACCAGGTACTCGTAGCTTTGGCTCTGTGTGTAGGTGACCTGTAGGAAAATGAAATCTGCATCTCCATAAAGTTGGTCAGCAGCAGGAAGCATGAAGTGCTCTAAAACGTCCTGATATATGGCTTTGTTGATCTTGGACCTCAGAAAACACAGTGGAGCCGCAACAGCAGATGACATGGCACCCCAAATCATCACTGACTGTAGAAACTTTACACTAGACCTCGACCAACATGAATTGGGTGCCTCTCCTCTCTTGCTCCAGACTCTGGGACCCTGATTTCAAAAGGAAATGCAAAATATTCTTTCATCAGAGAACATAACTTGGAGCACTCAGCAGCAGTCTGGTCTTTAGCGAGATGTTTCTGACGCTGTTAAAACCTGTCTCTCAAACGGCTGTGCATTGTGGTTCTTGAAGCACTGACTGCAGCTGCAGTCCACTCTTTGTGAATCTCCCTAACGTTTTTTAATTAAGTTTTGTTTCACAATTCTCTCCAGGGTGTGGTTATCCTTATTGCTTGTTCACATTTTCTACCACATAATTTTCTTCCCTTCACCTCTCTATTGATGTGCGTGGACACAGAGCTCTGTGAACAGCCAGTCTCTTTTGCAAAGACCTTTCTGTCTTGCCCTCCTTGTGCAAGGTGTCAATGGTCGTCTTGGACAACTGTCAAATCAGTCTTCCCCATGAATGTGTACTCTACAGAACTAGACTGAAGCTGCATTCCAAATCGCATACTTATGCACTCTTCTATGCCATTTTGTAGTATAAATAGTGTAAGCAGTACGTTCACACTGAAAACTGTGTATAAACCAAAAAAAAGAACAAGTGCACTTAAATTACCCTGATGATGCACTCATTCAGCCATTAAAATGAAGTGTGTAATGATGGACACTTCACACACTGTAAAAACGATATTCTCCTATGAGAGGGATTATAGCGCCTCCCGATGGTGAATGCGGTTATACTCATGGAAGGTATCATTACATAGTTTGGTCATTTATTTCACTGATTTGGCAAACGTCATCAGGGAAACGGTTTGAATTTCCGCTTGGAAAAAAAACATTAGTGCTTCATTTGGGACGAGACTACATGCATATACTATGCTGTTGAGTGTGTAAGTGCATAAGTGTATAGTGTGCCATTTGAGATGCAGCTTGAGAGACCATTTAAAGGCCTTTGCAGGTGTTGAGTTGATTAGCTGATTAGAGTGTGGCAACAGGTGTGTTCAATACTGTACCTTTTCACAATATTCAAATTTTCAAAGATATTGAATTTGGGGTTTTCATTAGTTGTCATGAAATTTAAAGTAAATAAACCCTTGAAATATATCAGTCTTTGTGGAATGAATGTATAAAGTATACAGTTTTCACTTTTTGAATGGAATTACTGAAACAAACATTTTGAAGATATTCTGATAAAGATATTTCTTGCATGCATGCAATATTGCACATTATGACATGCTTACTTGCTACACAACTAAAAACATGCTAGATATAAATAACAGTTTTTCAAAAAGGTTTTTACTTTTGCAATTGTAGTATTATAAAGTACTATTTGATCTAGTGTTATAAGGTTGTTTATCGTTAACTATTTGGTGTGCGTTTATGACTTGAGGTGTGACACCAGGGAGGGATTTGCATTTTCAACTCTATTATGCTAAGGTTAGCATTATCCCAGATCTTTTACTGCACCTGTGAGGGCCACTGAGTTCAGCTCCAAACAACTTCAGCACACTTTATAGGGCTGTCTGAAGACCTTGGCTAGCTTATTCAGGCCCTTTAGGTGCAGATTTAGACACCCCTGTACTAGAGGGCAAAAACAAAACCTTTTTTCATCACACCAATAACAGCTGGTTAAAAGAATGGAAAACAAGAGCAGACACCGAAGAGAGGAGAAGACGACAAGATGAAAGAAGAATGAAAAAAGATGCTGCTGGTGACGTACCTGTGCACCTTTATTTCAGTAATATATAATATTGCAGGTATTAAGCCTCTATTTTCTTGTTACTGATAAATGTGTAAACATTTCTATACCTGTAGAGTCCTGGGACTGTGGTGATTTTGTGGGTGATGCTGTATCCATGGACCAAGTGAAGGAGCTGTGTAACACTGTGCTCATTACTGGTCCTTCTGGAGTGGGCAAAACAGCTGCTGTGTATGCCTGTGCACAAGAGCTGGGATTCAAGGTAAATATTGCAGTGTTTCCCTTTTGCAGCACACTGACTGTCTATTACAACTAGCTTTAATGACGTGTTCCTCTTCTCCATGGTGGTCACACAGGTATTTGAAGTGAACAGTTCAGTCCTGCGCTGTGGTCGACTCCTCCTTTCTCAGCTGACAGAAGCAACTCAGTCTCATCAGATGGACCTTGAGAGTATTAAACCCTCAGCCCTCAAAACTGAATCTGAGATCATTAACCAAAGCCAAATCAAACCTGCTCCAGTTTGTGAGTGATTTTCCTTCATAAAAAGGCTATACCTAATTAGATGTATTAAATCTGAAAGGATTGATTTTATCTCCAGCTTCCACAGGCAAGGAAGCACATAGAAAAGTTACTACTTCATCATCTAAGAAGACTTCAGTTTCTCGTAGTGATTCCCATAACATCAGAAATCCACAACCAGTAAAACTCACTCGCTTCTTCAAATTGAGTAGCAAAAAATCTCTAGTTAAAACATCTGATGGTCCAGAACATTGTATGCATGGTAAGTGCATGTGGATTGTTTAAAAAGAACATGGATAAAGATGTCATGTACAGATGAAGTCAGAATTATTAAACCCCCTGAATTATTTGCCCCCTTGTTTACCCCCCCCCCCCCCAATTTCTGTTTAACGGTGAGATTTTTTTTCAACACGTTTCTAAACATAAGAGTTTTAATATTTCATTCCTAATAACTGATTTATTTTATCTTTGCCATGATGACAGTAAATAATATTTGACTAGATATTTTTCCAAGACACTTTCAAGACACTTCTATACAGCTTAAAGTGACATTTAAAGGCTTAACTAGGCAGGTTAGGGTAATTAGGCAAGTTAATGTATAACAATGGTTTGTTCAGAAAAATATTTAGCTTAAAGAGGCTAATAATTTTGACCTTAAAATGGTCAAGCAAATAAGACTTTCTCCAGAAAAAAAATTATTATTAGACATTCTGTGAAAATTTCTTTGTTCTGTTAATATGGGAGATATTTAAAAAATATTCAAAGGGGGTTTAATAATTCTGATTTCAACTGTAAGTTATATAGAGCCTGGTTCACTTACATATTTTGAAGATTAAATAACTTTGCACTTGTGTAATCATACATTCTGTAAGACCCTGTATGTATGCTTTTTATAAACATGATATATTGCGGCACTTTGAGTAATAATTCGAAATCTAATTGCAGCAACTATTGAACCAGATAGACTTCAGAGATCGGGATCTGGGTTTAAGGACAACAGTGAAAGAGGCAAAGAGTCAGCCTCTAAAAACCAGAGCCGTGCAATCCCTGTGTCACTAATACTGTTTGAAGAGGTAAAAAGTCATTGTTGTTAAACTGATCAGATAACATGCTTCATGATTTGAATAAATTAATTATTATACGATTAACCCCCTTCTACTTTTTTTTTTTTTTTTTTTTTCAAAATCTGCTTTTGATGATAAATGTGTTCCCCAGGTTGATGTTATTTTCCCCGAAGATGTTGGATTTCTTACAGCTATTAAGACTTTTATGAGCACAAGCAAAAGACCCATAATTCTTACAACCAATGGTAAGCAACTTGTAATGGCATAATATGCAATGAAACATTTATTGGTTTGCTAAAACCTTGCTTACTCGTAGACCCATTATTTGGATCAAGACTTAAGGGAAATTTTGATGAAATCCATTTCCGTACTCCTTCACTGGTGAGAAAATGCATTTTGAACAGTAATCTAAGAATATCACATTTTGATGGAATAATTCTGTATTCTTTTAAACTCAGCAAACTATCAGGAGCTATCTGCAGTGTTTGTGTGTGGTGGAGAACATGAAGACTGATCCAGAGTACATGGCCTTTCTGCTGTGTCAGAATAAGGGGGACATCAGGCAGAGTATTCTCCAGCTTCAGCTCTGGGTCTGTAGTGGTGGAGGAAGCACAGAACTACAAATTCTCCAGAACACACTCAAAGTGAGTCGGATTGACATCTGTTTACCAAAGACTTTTTAAAATGATTTTTCTTCCTTAATATGCCATCAACAAAACATTTAATATATATAGTTGAAGTCAGATTTATGAGCCCCCCCTATTAATTTTTTCCCCCAATTTCAGTTTAATGTAGAGAAGATCTTTTTCAACACATTTCTAGAGATAACAGTTTTAATAACTCATTTCTAATAACATTTATTTTATCTTTGCCATGATGACAGTAAAGAATATTTGACTAGATATTTTTTAAGACACTTCTATACAGCTTAAAGTGACATTTTTAAAGGCTTATTTAGGTACACATTAGGTTAACTAGGCAGGTTAGGGTAATTAGGCAAGTTATGCTCCGAAATTTGGCATCAGTACTGACTAATCTAATGTATATGCACAAATATAATATTGTATAGCTTCCTATTAAAATATGAAATTAAAATATAGATTTGTGAGGGGTGTGCTTGTATATCTTGAGCACTGTTTATATACAGTTGAAATCAGAATTATTAGCCCCCTTGAATTTATTATTATTATTTTTTTTAAATATTTCCCAAATGATGTGTTTAACAGAGCAAGGAAATTTTCAGTATGTCTGATAATATATATTTTTTCTTCTGGAGAAAGTCTTATTTGTTTTACTTCGGCTAGAATAAAAGCAGTTTTTAAAATTTTAAAAATCATTTTGACCACATACTGTGTCATCCTGCAACTGTTTTGCAGCATATAAAAGGTCCCAAACCCTATTTTTAACTGTCCAAAATAGGCAAAAAAAAAATTGTTTCAACTCTCCGATAGTCAAAGCAAGTTCAAAAAAAAAAAATTCTATGTTATATATGCACTAAAAAACATTCAGGAAAAAGTGTTTTATGTAAATTTGGACCACGAGTCCACATATATGGACATAATTTTTTTTCTAAAAGTACATTAGGTCAAAACTATTAGTCCCTTTAAGCTATATATTTTTTTCGATAGTCTACAGAACAAACCATCATTATACAATGACTTACCTAGTTAACCTAATTAACCTAGTTAAGCCTTTAAGGGAAGTTTCATAAACAAGTTTCGAGAGGAACACGTGATATGATCAACTTCAGCTGATCCTCATCACTAATCATTAGCTAGCCTATCGGAGCACTCCAAAACTACTATATATATTCTAGCTAAACTTCATTCCCTATCTCTGTTTTCGGACCCCCCCCCCCTCCCAACCCCCCCTATCCTTACATTATCCCTCCTCCTCTTTGATCGGGCAACACGGTGGCTCAGTGATTAGCACTGTTGCCTCGCAGCAAGAGGGCCACAGGTTCAAGGCCCATTTGAACCAGTTGACATTCCCTGCGCGGAGTTTACATGTTCTCCCCGTGTTTGCGTGGGTTTTCTCCGGGTCCTCCGGTTTCCTCCCACAGTTCAAAAAACATGTATATAAGTGAATCAGAATACAGTCACAAGCACCCAGCGTATACATGCCTAACCAACCAGCCAGAAGCGGGGGGGACATTCGAGAAACACCTGATCTCGTGTCCCTCCTAATGCTCATTAACCAGGCGGGAGCCTTGGGCTCATCTATCTCCGAGCTCAGGGTTCTCTCCCGGGACAGCATGCCAAACCTGCTATTATAGTTGAGCATTATCTAAGTGCGAACTCTTGAAATGTCACTTTAAGCTGTATAGAAGTGAAAAATATGTAGTAAAAGATTATTTACTGTCATCATGGCAAAGATAAAATAAATCAATTATTAGAAATGAGTTCTTAAAACTATTATGTTTAGAAATGTGTTGAAAAAATCTTCTTTCTGTTAAACAGAAATTAGGGAAAAAATAAACAGGTGGGCTAATAATTCAGGGGTGCTAATTACTCTGACTTCAACTGTGTGTGTGCATATGTATATATGTGTGTGTGTGTGTGTATATACACATATATATATATATGTGTGTGTGAGTAATGTTTTAATTACTCTATGCTCCTTGTGTGTACATCATGACATTAACTTGATACTTAACTTGATATTGTCAAGCATAAACGGGATGTACTCAAATTGATGGGTAATAGACGATTAGTATAGACATTGATTTATTTACTGGGGTGATGTGGATTTTTGTCACAGTGACTTTGTTTGCTTCTCAATTCATCGAGATTTCTAAACTTTTTCCAAATGATAAAGAATTTTGAACGTACAGTTAGTATTTTTTTTCAAATCAAACCAGCGATCTCCAAGTATGTTGATGACAATACTAATACTCAGTTGCACTGATTCATAAATGAAAATTGATTTGTGCATTCGGTCTTAAACAGTGTAGATCATGGACCGAGCTGAAAAATAGCAGATGTTTGGAGATCCTGGCAGAGAAAACAGGAGGAGGTCTACTGTACTTTATCATCGGAAGTCTTTTTTCACCCGATTTCTCATCTCAGACTTTTTATCTGCAAGAGTCTTCAAATCCCAACACTAAAGGAGAGGAGTCAGAAGGCTTAATGTTACAGACTCCCACAAATGTGCATGAGAGAAAATCAGCCTGCAGAGGGAAAACACAAAGGTCAAAAACTATTTCTTACACACATTCAGTCAAGGCTTCAGATCCTTCAAAGCAAACTAACAAATTGGCTTCTGAACCTGATGTCCGTGGACAAAGCGAATCACTCATATTTCACCATGTGTTGTGCATTGGAAGTTTTTTCGACAACATGTCTTTTGTGGATGCTTGTTTACAAAAACCGTCTCTCAATAGAACTGAACTTTGTAAAACAGAAGCTCTTGGTTGGATGGGCGCCACACTGAAGGATAGTTTATTGGACTTGGAAAGAGAAGAGCAAATCAGACAATATTTTGAGAATTCCTCCCAGCTACTGGCCTTTGTTGAAGTTTTAAGTTTCCATCGCTGCCAGACTGAACTCTCTGGGATCTGGACAGAAGCTGCAAGACTGAGGGAGAAGATGTCTACTGAGAGATGGGAGCAAGTGATGGCTTCCTTTTCTCAGCCATTTTGCCAAAAATACCTCACAACATGTCAGTGCAAATTCTGTGAACCTAGGTTTGTCTGTATTTATTAGTTTGCTTGAAGGTATAATTCACTCAAAAACGAAAACTGTTGTCATTTCCTCATCACACTTGTTTCTTTCTGATGCTAAACACCAAATAATATTTTTATTTAAAAAAACTATTTGGTTACCATCATTTCTCCTATTGTGTTCAGCAGCAGAAAGAAACTCATCCAGGTTTGACTCAAATGTACCATGAGTAAAAGAGGAGTTTTCATTTTTGGGTGAACTATCTCTTTAACTTCATCTGTGCTGTGGTTAAGTTCTTGTGGTATCTGATTTTTGACTCTTGTTACAGGGTTGCCCAAAAGCACAGGGAGTTAGCATCCATACTGATTTCCAGCAGAAAGATCTGTTATCTTCGTAATAAGCATGCTTTTTTCATGGACTACCTGTCCACTCTGCGATCAATCTGTCGGTCAGAGAGAGTTAAAGGACAGCACTCAATTAGGTATATATTTATCATAATCTCTGCACAGTTAATACAGCCAAGTGTACAGTTGTATTCTAAAAGGAAATCTGCACTTCATTCCCTTGAACAATACTGCAAATAGGCATGGTATAAATAGGCCGGTATAAGATTCTGACGGTATGATAACTTTGGATAAAAATATAACGGTGATTTGTGATTACTGCTCTAAAATATATATATTTTAAATGTCTGGGTAAAAAACAAACTTTTTCCTCTTT
The DNA here is from genome assembly GCF_903798145.1 of Danio aesculapii. NCBI lineage: Eukaryota > Metazoa > Chordata > Actinopteri > Cypriniformes > Danionidae > Danio > Danio aesculapii. The sequence goes on along the minus strand of NC_079440.1, from coordinate 26,740,716 downwards.
GAAAACATTATATTCCATTTTTTGAAAGATTTATAATATTTTGGAGCAGTAAAACACAGAAGGCTATATACATTTGTTTTAATTTGTTTCAAAAACACAGATTTCTTTTACAATTTAAAATGGCATCTTTGGATCTCTTTTATTTTTGGAGATATTGGTGTCTTAAAAAACAAACAAAAACGTTAATAAAATAATCTTACACATGTCTTAGGAACGGTATTACAGAAAAAATTTTGGTGGTTTTAAAACCTTGACTTTTCCAAACCGCGGTACTTAATAAATACTTAATATTTTGTACAAATCAAATTTTTACAATGTAAAATCAATTTGCTTTAAAATAAAAATGTTAGTGCATGTTATCCAATGCATTAACTAATGTTTACAAAGGAGACCGTGTTGAGTGCTAGTGCTTTAATATAAAAGTGATTTTGATTTATTTCCTTTTTACAATTGTGTATTTGTTCAAGCAATGTTTTCTTTTTCCTCTCTCTCTTTTCAGACGTTCATACTACCTCTCAAGCCTTCACCTACCCAGAAGCACTTTAGAACTTATGACATTGGATTTCCCTTGATGTGTGACTGAGCTGGTGCAGTAAATTTTCCTCAACTTTTGCGTGGTTTTCTGTATAGTTAAAGGAATGCGAACTTTCTGTTTTTTGTGTTTTAGAAATATTTTATGTAAAGACCTGTAAAAGATTGTTTATGGCATCTTTTTTACAATAAGCCAAAACATGAAACTATTAACTTCTGTTTTCTGCAAAGGGCACATCTTATACCCTGGAAGACAGTTAGGTGGCTTTAAAGTGAGTAAACCCATTGCTTTAAAGCTATTTAGTGCATAATTCTAAAAACATAAGTTACAACAGGTTTACTCACTTTTGTTAAAGAGCAGGCCAGTTGCATCCATCTAAACCCCACATTAAATTTCTTGCGGAAAGCCTAACAAAGAACAGTAGAACGTGTAAAAGCTGAAAAATGTGAAAAACTCCTCTTTGTATTTAGAATGTGAGGTCATTACAATCCTCATTAGTCAGGTGTTGACCTTGTCCATATATTGTTTGTGTACGCATGTAAACTCTTGGATGTTTGTTTGTTGGTGATGTTGAGTATTGTCATTTGTTGAATGTTTAAACACTGCAGCTCTATTTCTATTCTCATGAATTAAATAAAATAACTTCGATAGATTTTGGTTCATACGTTCCTTGAAAACCATGGAAAAGTCATGAAATTTTGACAAGGCATTTTCCAAGCCTGGAAAAATTTTGGAAAAACAAACAAACCTAAAATATTTAGGTCATGGAAATGAATTTGTTAACAAAAATCTTTCTACTTGAATATTTTTGAGGTGATAATATTGTGTAAATTTTAAATACAATTGCGTGGTTCATCAGTTCATGCGATGTTCTCTGTTTGGGGTAATAAAAAAAAAAAGCAACTTGCAGTTTCAGCTCTAAAAGCTAATTTGTACTATTCTTAAGTCTTATGAAAACACAACATAGGGTTAAAGGCCTTTCTCAAATTTCCAGTGATGAAAGCTCAACCTTTGTGCAGATTAAATCAGCACCCTTAAGATAAATATTTAGCTTTCACCCTTAATAGAAAAAAGACAGTTAGGCTTATTGTATAAAACTAAGTGCCACCTTTTAATAGGGCTGTAATGACATGTATATTACCATGCTAAATGCCATTTAACATTGAAAGCCTGACTATGTTCCAGTTTAACACCAGGGTAAATCAATAAATTCTTAAGTAATGAATCAGAAAAAGTATTGCATAATGTTTTACTCAATCAATGGCAGAAAGAACTTGCTAGCACTCAGCTGATCAAGTCCAAAAGTAAGTTAAGCAGTCATCTGGTGGTGATTCACTCCTGCAGGAGCTCAAAAAATGCAACAGCTTGTAGTAGAGCGTCACACATCTCTTCCCCTTTATTCCTACTGCTCATCTGAAAGGAGTTCCTATGCTTTAAAACCAGGTCATGAGGGAAAAGAACACGTGGGTCTTGCTTCATTACCGAATCTGTCATCATCTTCCTCAGTGTCTCAGCTCCACTTGTCCGACAGTCTCCCACCATTAGGTCAAAGTGACGACCAATGGATATGCGCATCATGTTAAGGACTTTGGGGGGACTTCCTGGTTGCCTGGCTTGAGAGAGTAAAGCAAATAGCATGGCCTCTACTGTGCGGAGATGGACCATGACTGGAAATAAAGAAGTATTCTGAGGAGAGATGCTTGGCTTTTCCACTAAAAAGAAGTCAGCAGCAGGAAAGCTTGAAATAACAGAAGAAATCTGGAGTAGACAAAGAATATGCAGTATAATTCAAAGAGGTTATTCCAGTGCAAATTCACTAAATAAAGTAGGAATCACTATTATGACAAGGTAAACCACAACTCTTGAGCTAACACTTTATTTTTATGGTCCATTTGAGTATTAGTAGACTGTCTGCTTAATATCTGTTGATATGCTCCTTCAACAGACATTAACCCTAACCTAACAGTCTACTTATAGTTGAAATTGGAATTATTTAATTTTTTTCCTTTTTTTTTTATATATTTCCAAAATGATGTTTAACAGAGCAAGAAAATCTTCACAGTGTGTCTGATAATATTTTTTCTTTTGGAGAAAGTCTTATTTGTTTTATTTTGGCTAGAATAAAAGCCGTTATTAATTTAAGAGCCATTTTAAGGTCAAAATTATTAGCCCCTTTAAGCTCTATATTTTTCCGATAGTCTACAGAACAAACCATCGTTATACAATAACTTGCCTAATTACCCTAACCTGCCTAGTTAAGCTAATTAACCTAGTTAAGCCTTTAAATGTCACTTTAAGCTGTATAGAAGTGTCTTGAAAAATATCTAGTCAAATATTATTTACTGTCATCATGGCAAAGATAAAAGAAATTAGTTATTAAAACTATTATGTTTAGAAATGTGTTGAATAAATATCCTCTCCGTTAAACAACAATTGGGGAAAAAATAAACTAAGGGGGGGGGGGGGGGGGGGGGGGTTAATAATTCTGACTTCAACTGTATGTGTAGAATCTAATGAGAATTAGTTGGCTAGTAGATGCAATGTAACTTATATTCAACAAACAGACAATCAAAATAAAGTGTGACCACAGACCTCACCATTTCTGTTTGTTGTCAAAACTGACAGTTGAACCAGCGTGGTTAAGTATGCTAGCACACACATTACCTCAAAATCAAGTAATCTGATAATTTCACTGAAAACCAACAAGAAGTGGATTTTCAGATTTTAATTCAAGAATAGAAGGGCAAACGTTTTTTTTCTTAATGCCATGCACAGATGAATAGTTTACCACAAATCTGGCTATGTGAGCTAACAAAATCATATGGTTAGTTTTGATTTCGTGGGGACTTTAATAAAGGAAAGGATCGCTCATTACTTTAGTTTTATTGCAAAGCGCACACACACACAATTAAATAGTTTTAAATATAAATCGAACAATCACTAATTCAAGTTCTTCAAACCACAAGGGTTGCAGGTTTACCTTCTCAAAACTAAATATTTAAACTCAACGTTAGAAACTCACATCTTTCAAATAATCAGATGCCAGGTATGTTCCTTTCATAAAACTCTGGCACTCTGCTTGCTGCCAGTCTAAGACAGTTCTTGCCCGGTCCATGTGTGCCCAAGCAATTTTGTTTGTGCCACAAACAATGGATATGATAGAGCTTGCATCCTGTAAGACATCCAAGAACAAAACATAGCACAACACACATAGTTCATTCACAGAAGAAGTTCTAAGCACAAATTTGCCCTACCTCCAAGTGAGCTCGATTAACATCTGGTTTTATAAATTTAGCTAGATGGACTTTCCCCTTGTTCCTCTTCCTTTTGTTATCTGGATTAAGAATGGAGTCAAAGACCATGACGGCGCTCTTGTGTTTCAGTAAAGGCACATTAATGACGCTCTCCAGACTGCTGAATGGTCCATGTCTGGTCCTGTATTTGACAATATTGACCGATTTCCTTCCTCGCAGCAATTTAACCTGTTCCAGTTCTGACTCTGTGGCTGTATTGAGACGCTGGAGGATGACCGCACGTTGCTCTTCAGTATAACATGAGTCCAGGGGTTTGTCATTTTCTTTTCTAAATTCAGAGGAAACGGATGCATTCAAGCTGTCAAACTCTGACAGCATTATTTCGCTTTTTCTGCAACAAGTGAAGTGCAGGAATCGGAGTGCATAGTCAGGCAAGCTTGGAGGAGGACGACAGAACAGACTGTAATGTCCTGCAATCAATCAAACATTTTGATGGATTTAATCAAACAATCGAACAAGACAAGACATCAATATTTCACATCACTTAAGTCAACTCGCATAGAATGTTTTGTGCTATACATGGATATAGGGGTTTAACAATACATCAATATGGATTGACATATTGATCAAATGACTAACAATATGATGTATTGATTATTTGCATAATATGCTGATTATGCATGGGCCGATAACCGTTTTCAAGGTATACCGCGGTTTGGAAAAGTCAAGGTTTTAAAACCACCAAAATTTTCTTAAGGAATATACAAGGTTTTTTTTAGGTTTTGTTTTTTTAGGACAACCGTATCTCCAGCAGAAAAGGTATCCAAAGATGCTGTTTTAAATTGTAATGAAATCTGTGTTTTTGAAACTGATGAAGACAGTAGAAGTCAATGATTCATTTGAATCACAGTTGAAGTCAGAGTTATTAGCCCCCGTTTATTTTTTCCCCAATTTCTGTTTAACAGAGAGAAGACCTTTCCAACACATTTCTAAACTTATAGTTTTAATAACACATTTCTAATAACTGATTTATTTTATTTTAGCCATGATGACAGTAAATAGTATTTGACTAGATATTTTTCCAAGACACTTCTACACAGCTTAAAGTGACATTTAAAGGCTTAACTAGGTTAATTATGTTAACTAGGCTGGTTAGGGTAATTAGGCAAGTTATTGTATAATGATTGTTTGTTCTGTAGACTATCGAAAACAAAATTAGCATAAAGGGGCTAATAATTATGACCTTAAAACGGGTTTTAAAAAATGTAAAACTGCTTTTATTCTAGCCGAAATAAAACGAATAAGACTTTCTCCAGAAGCAAAAATATTATCAGACATGCTGTGAAAATTTCCTTGCTCTGTTAAACATCAGTTTGGAAATATTTAAAAAAGAAAAGAAATTCAAAGGGGGCTAATAATTCTTACTTCAACTGTATTTAGCCTGACATGTTTACTTTCTTAAAATATTACTTTTCCCAAAATATAATAAAGTTTATTAAATAAAATACATTGTGTTTAAAGTGGATAAAAGTTTTTTTTTACCCAGACATTTAAATATAATATATTTTAGAGCAGTAATCACAATACCATGAAACGGTGATATTTATCCAAGGTTATCATATGCCTAATGCTAATACCTACATACTTTTTAAAGATGCAGTTTTATGTACTATGCATTTTCTGTAACAGTACAATAACAGTACATGAATAATGATGTATTAAAATGGAAACTAAACATTATTATGATTTAATGATGAGTTAAGGCGCACAGTAATCTTGAACTAACTACAACGAGTCACAAGAGTTCATTTGTAAATAACAACTACCTTAATTACTTGTTAGCACATGTTGCTAATGTAATTAACATTTACGTTTTAAGCTAAATGTAACCTACACAAACTCATGAGATGTTAATGAATAATTAGGTCATGACTTTACTTGGAGGGGCACATCACCATTAACTCATCCTTAACTACTCACAAACTCCTGTCTTTAAACTGTTCATATTGACAGCACTTTTCTATTGTTATTCTGTGTAAATGCACTACTAGACGGATGCACATAAGGACTTCATGAGTAGTTAAGAATGGTAAAGTCATGATAAAATCTGATAGTTCATGATGGTTAAATTAAGCATAAACTAATGTGGTACAATCATGCACTAACAACTATTTAAAGTATGTGACATATGTTGTAATTAAGGTTAGCTCATGATTAGCGCATGCATAAACGAATCATTAGTTTATAATAAAGTAATATTTAGTTTACTTACTAACACATCATTCTTCATGTACTGTTGTAAAGTGTTACCCTTGTTGTTGTGAACGAGTTTGTCTTATCTTATATGTGGTTCCATATGTGCCTAAATTCCCTTGCCTGCTTTCTGCTTTGTACTTCACATTTGTCTTCGTCTACCCTCATTGCCCACATGTTCAGGAAAATCAGCATTGTTTACGTACATGTTGTTTGTTGATGTCGTCTTAATATATCGTCCTGTTGGTTTTTCTGTTTTGTACTGCCATATTCTATGGGGTATTCAGTTATCTGATCTGTTGTCCTTATTGTTGTCTATTTATCTTTACTGTAATCCTTACTGTTGTATATGCTGTCGTCCTTATGGTCGTCTGTTCTGTCGTCTATACTGCCATCTATGCTGTCATCCTTACTGTCGTCTATGTTGTCGTCTATACTGTCATCGTTACTGTCGTCTATGCTGTCGTTTATACTGTCATCCTTAAGCCGCCTTTCCATGTCAAAATGGTGTCTCTACTCAAAATGCTCCCTTGAAACCTTTAATGCCTCAAAAAATATATATCGACGACAGCATGAATGGCAGCATAGACAATGGTAATGACAGCATAGATGACAGTAAGAATGACAATATAAACAACAGCATTATGACAGTATGGACGACAGAACAAATGTCAGCAAAGACGAGGGTAAGGATGACAGAACAAACAACAGCATAGATGATGGTTAGGATGACAGTAAAGATGATTAGACAACAATAAGGACAACAGATCAGATGACAGAATACCCCATAGAATATGACAGTACAAAACAGAAAAACCGACAGAACGACAGATTAAGACGACATCAACAGACAACATGTACGTAAACAATACTGATTTTCCTGAACATGTGGGCAATGAGAGTAGACGAAGACAAATGTGAGGTACAAAGCAGAAAGCAGGCAAGGGAATTTTGGCACAAATGGAACCCCATAATCTTACAACTGATATTGATCTGCTGGAATCGAAATTGTATCCCAGAGATATTGTGCCAGTGTAGAGTACATATGATATCGTAATAAGACATTACACCGCTAGAAGGTAGCTATACAGTAATAAACAGAAATACAAGGCCAATGCTGCAAAGTTTGCAGAAAACTTCATCATTTCCTCAACCTCCAATTTTTCCAACCTTGCATGACTTTCTCGCTTGTGCTGAAGATAAAAGAAGACTTGATGGTCCTTGTTGTATTCTTTCTACTATGTATATCCAACAATACCAAGATTCTTCTGTATATATTCTCAAACGTTCAGTAACTGAAGCAGGTTGCCAGAACAGCAAGATTCGAGCAAGATAATTCAAATAGAACTATTCAAAAAACTATTACTTGCATCTACGCTTGCATCTGCTGTGGTTACCTTTGAGGACGACAGAGGCCAGAATACCTTTCGCGATCCACATGGTTGATCGCCACAGACCAGCGTTCGCTTTACATATGGATATGCCCTACGATGCCTTCGCTGGCCCGAGGTTGCGGTCTCGTGTGGAAACATTGCGTTTCTAACTGTGGTTCCGACTATAGAAAAGACAGGAGAAAACGGCCTACCTGGAGTTTCGCTTTCGATCCCGGGAAGATTTTTTTTGACGTGATGTCGCTATTATATGAGGATATTGTGAAGTTTGTCGCGAACAATCTTAAATGTGAAATATGTTTTAACATTTTCACAAAACCCGTTACACTAGTGTGTGGCCATAACTATTGTCATAAGTGCATAAAAGAATGCTGGGCTAAAAGCGTGAAAAGAGATTGTCCACATTGCCGGAAAGAAATAAGCAGTAGTGCATTAGAGATTAATTTTACTCTATGCGACATTCTGGAGTTACAGGAGCTTGGTGGTCGGAGATTCTGGGATATTCTGGCTGAAACAGACCAAGATCATAAAACACAACACGCTGGGAGAGCAATTACAAAAGTGGCAAGTTCATGGTTTTAATCTTTAAAAGTTTATCTCAAACAGCCTGCCTAATAATGTAGCAAAATAATGATGGTTGAAATAAATGCCAGTGTAAAATACCAGGGTCACCAACGGGGCCATTGTCCTGCAGAACTTAGCTCCAACCCTAATCAAACTTATACAAGGTTTTCTTGAAACTTTCAGGCAGGTGTGTGAAGTTGGAGCTAAGCTCTGCAGGGACACCGGCCCTCCAGAACCGAGATTGGTGACCTCAGCCTTACACTGCAAGTTATATGATTGTAAATTAAAAGCTACTGGTTAAATTACTTTCACAATTAAGTATTTTACAGTACATTATTATCAAAAGTAGTTACTTTAGTTATTAGTTTAGTTTATAGTTATTCACACCATTCCACACTAAGTTATTGTATCAATTTTACCGCAAATAATTGTGAAACGACAGCCGTAAATTTGACTTGCAGTAGATAGCCCATTGTTGTGATTTAGTTGTTGGTTGCAGTCGAAATATTGTATTCAGCTGTATAGTTTCAGTTATTAAGCTTATGATAGTATCAACTTTTCACACTGTAAATGCTGTAAACAAAAAGTTACTTCAAAAGGTATAATCAGAAAAAATATTTATAAAGTATATGCATGATTATAAAGTACAATAGATAGTACTTTACAATAAAGTATCATTAACTGCAATTTTAATGCACTATTAGGCATTAACTATGAATTTAACATCACCTAAGATTAATAAAAGTTTTTTTCGTTTTCATCATGAGTTAAATTAACTAATCTTTAACTTGAATCTTTTGGAGCTCTATTATACAGTATTAGTGAACAACATGCCTAAAAACAGTCACAGGTTTTTCAATCAATATTTCAGCATGTAGTAGGCCAGATTTGCATGTTAAACTTTTTTTTTTTTTCGTATTTGAACTATTACAATAACCAATTATGTTTCCAATCATTTGCCACTGTTATAAAAACCTCTGCAAAAACACCGTAACTAGTCCAAAAAGAACTCTAAAAGTTTAAATATGAAATAATTATTCACAACTTTTTTTTGCCTCACAATATCAATATTGTGAATGTTCATTGTCATGATATATTGAATTACTGAATATCAGCATATAAATTATACATCAGATTATTGCAATTTAACAGTTGCTGTTGAATGTCAGAGCAAATTGTGAAGCAATAGTTCATGCAAAAATGACAATTCTGCCATCATTTCCTAATGCTACGGTTGTTTGAATCTTGTAAACATTTCATTGTTTTTCTGAACACAAAGGAAAATATCTGCAAGATCCCCTCACCCATTTGCTATCTTAGTTACAAAAAGAAATACTATCACAGTAATCGATCTGTGTAGCCTGTGAGGTGATACACTCTGATTATAAGCAAAAAGTTAATTGTTTCTTTCTTTTATACATTTCACCTACGTGCAGTCTGTCTGAACTTATTAATTAAGAAACTGGGGAAAGCTAGCTGTAAAAGCTTTTATTTTATTTTATTTTTTACTGACATGGACATATTAGTTATGTTAACATGATATAGGTTCCTTAACGCAGTGTCCAAACTTGGTCCTGGAGGATTGAGGATTGGATTTAGCTCCAACCCTATAATCAAACACACCTGAATCAGCTAATCAAGCCCTTACTAGACATACCAGAAACTTCCTGGCATGTGTGTTGAGGCAAGTTGTAGCTAAACCGAGTTTGGAAACCTTTGCCTTTAAGGTTAATACCAGACTATCTTAGGAAACCCTCTCTTAACACAAGTAAGACAATAAAACCAACATAGGGTGGTCTAAGTATGCCTTTTCATTTGGAATAGACATGGGGTGGTATAAGATTCTGACAATATGATAACCTGGGATAATAATATCACAGTTTCACGGTATCACTGTATTTTGATTACTGCTCCAAAATAAGTTATTTTTAAATGTCTGGGTAAAAACAACGTTCATCCCCAATTGAACACAATATATTTTATTTTACAAACCATTTAAAATATTTTAGACCAGTAGCTTTTGATGTAGAGGTTCCTTTTCTGCTGGAGATACTGTTGCCCTAAAAAAACTTAATGCAATATTTGTGAAAAACATTTTTTTTAAAAACTTGCAAAAAAAAGTACACCCAAGTATACCTAAGAAACGGTATAACAGAAAAATTTGGTGGTTTTAAAACATTGGACTTTTTCAAACCGCGGTAAACCTTGAGATTGGTTATTAGTTATGTATTATATTTTAGAATATACCAAGTTATTATTTATATGTATATTGTACTATTCTCACCTGCTCATTAGGACAGTCTAATAAAACGTCTGGATTGGTTAAAAACAGAGATCAGAAAAACAGAAGACATGCTTTCAGAAGAACTAGACACAAGGAAGGATTACGAGGTAATGTTTTTACCACGTGAAAGTGTGCATACAGTATGTATACATGGGGAAATATACATTTAGAAAATAATGAATCATTTTGAATCATTCTCAGGATGGGTGCAGCACTGTTCAGATGGATGGATCATCTATTGACAGTGATCCTACTTCAAGTTGTTATGCTGACAGAATGTATAGTCTGACATCACAGGATGACCAGGAACAGTCGGAGGAGGTATGTGAAGATAATTACCACTGCAATTGTGGCTCTTAAGTTCCTTTTTCGAATGCTTTACTGATATTTGCTTCTTCTGTGGTTACACTTAAGGTACATTTAAGCTGTTGCTGACAGATTTTGGATTTATTAAAATAATTGAAAATAATTCATAAATACATTTGTCAAACTCTCTGATTGGATGAAAATCTCTAAATGATTGACAGGCAAAAAGTTCCTTGGTTGTTGTTTAATTAGCTAAAGACCTCTTTTAATCCATCCATTATTTGTGAGTAGTATAAAATCTCTGGACAGTAATTTCAGTAATATATATCAGTATGTAAGGTAATTTCATGGATACCATTGCTTAAAAATCCCTGTTTTTGGTAAGGGATCAAGGCGTCTTTTTTAAAATAGCTATAAGGAAAAATGTTGAGAAATATACAGTGACTTTCACTTTCATGCAAATTGGCTGCTTATCAAAAACATGATCTGTGCCAGGAAAGTTCACAGGAGTTAGTAGAGGTGGATCCAGAAAATTCAAACACTCTTCAAGATGCTCATCTCGCTCCCAGTGCAGAAGCTCGGCAGCAGAGCAGCAGTGCTGAGGGTAAGGTTTGTGCGCTAATTGTCATTTTCATTCATTTGTATCTTTAGGATATTTATTTTATGATATCATATATGCTCTTTCTTCCAGCTGCTCTTCCTGCAAAGTTTGTTGATCTTTCCTTTAGTCCTGAGCTGGGAAACAGGCGGCTCGTTTTTTGTCCAGAGAAACGCACTGTGGCAACACGCCTGGGGCACCAAGGAAGAACTACACACGATCGTTTCGATGCCTGTCAGTGGATGGCGAATCAGGAATTTTTATCAGAATCAGGATGCTTTTATTGGGATGTGGACACAACACACTGCACTGGATGGGCTGTTGGGGTGGCATATTCCAGTCTGATGCGTAGGGATAGTTTGGGAAGAACTTCCTCATCTTGGTGTTTGGAGTGGAGCAACGGGCAACTGGGTGCTTGGCACAATGATTTAAAGACTTCTATTAAGCATCGTGTTCCTAGTAGTGTGCGAGTAATTCTGGACATGGCAAAAGGACAGCTGTACTTTCAGAGTTTGTGTGATGACCTGCTTGAATTGCACTGTTTTAAGGTCAATATCTCTCAACCTATCAGACCTGTCTTCTGGCTGTTTGGGTTATCACGAAACACCTTATCCTTTCCTAAACGTTGAATGTTAGATAAAGGATAATAGATTGGCATAGTTTGTGCACTCCATTATTTCAGAATATACAGTTGACATCAGATTTATTAGCCCCCCTTTGAATTGATGTTAAACAGAGTAAGGAAATTTTCACAGTATGTCTGGTACTATTTTTTATTCTGGAGAAATGTTTTTCTTCTGGTCTTATTGGTTTTATTTCATTACTAAATATGTTTGTTTTAAATCAGTTATTGGAAATGAGTAAAAACTATTATTATGTTCAGAAATGTGTTGAAAAAAATCTGTCTGTTAAACAGAAATTGGTGAAAAAAACGGGGCTAATAATTCAGGGGGGCTAATCATTCTGACTTCAACTGTATATGCTGAATTGTATTTTTTTGAATGACATTTCTGTGTAATTAACAATTTTGTGTAATACTGGTTATATTTATTATATTGGTTTGTTATAGGCTACTACTAATAATCTTTTTTGTTGTTTTTTGCTTTATTAACAAGCTTACAGTTACAAAACAGAAAGATTAAATGCGAAAAGAAAAATTGGAGAGGTTACATAATTATCATTTTACATACAAATATATTATACCTATATTTTTCAAGTGTAGTTATTAACAAAAGTTACTAAATGCACTTTAAGCACAGAAAATCCATGTATGCAATTGTTTTATACAAAACTGTTAAAGGGAGAGCATATAATAACTGTTTTAGTTGCTTTTCTGTTTTCAGACTATTTTTAAAATCACTTTTATATATACATTTTAATCTCTTTTTCTCGCACCATGAAGGGAAGTTTGCTTTTTGTAAACTTGCATCTGTGTATGTGAAATTTACGTAATAATAGAATAAAGTTTATAATAAAACCAGGATCTTTTAAAGAGTGATCGATCCTTAACATAATAACCCCAAATCACATGTTTATAAGATGAGGAAAATATTTGTAAAATATTATAAGCAATGAAAGCTTCTACATTAAGCCAAAAAGGTTGAGAATATTGGCAGGACCAAAATAAATGTGAAACAGTTTCATTAAAGCATTAAAGCAAAAACAGCCTTTTAACTCAATATCAATTTCAATTTTTTGTAGAAATATTTTTGTAGGGTGAATTAATTGAATTAATATTTCTTTATCCTTACTTGTAATGGAAATTTCGTGGTAATACATTATTAAAGATATTGTTCCAGTAAAAAAAAACATAGACATATTTTCTTTTAAGACCAAAGATCTGAATTTTGTGATTATTATGCTTAAATCCTGAGAAATAGATAAATCCGACAGAGGTCTATTTAGGTCTTGGAGTACAAACTAAGAGCGGTGATGTACATACACTGCTTTTGTACAGCATATGCATACCAGCAGGTGTTGCCGCTGTTAGTATGGTAAATTCCTGTTGTGTAATAGGTATCTTGCGATAAAGTCTGTAAATGTAAATAATGTTCCTTCATTATTAAATATTAGCCAGTTTCTAAACAAACTGAAAAAAATAGTGATTTGTTTTTAGATATTGGCATTATTCCAAATAAGAAAACTATGCGGCGACACAGTGGCACAGTAGGTAGTGCTGTTGCCTCACAGCAAGAAGGTCACTGGTTCGAGCCTCAGCTGGGTCAGTTGGTGTTTCTGAGTGGAGTTTGCATGTTCTCCCTGCATTCGCGTGTGTTTTTTCCTGGTGCGACAGTTTCCCCCACAGTCCAAAGATATGCGGTACAGGTGAATTGGGGAAGCTAAATTGTCCGTAGTGTATGAGTGTAAATGAGTGTTTGTGGATGTTTCCCAGAGATGGGTTGGGGCTGGAAGGGCATCCGCTGCATAAAACGTGCTGGATAAGTTGGTGGTTCATTCCGCTGTGGTGACCCCAGATTAATAAAGGGACTAAGCCAAAAAGAAAATGAATGAATGAAGAAAACTGCGGGCAGAAGTTGTATTTACAAATAAGGCTCCATGTAGTAATCACTTGATTCTCAATTTTATAATTACACATTAATAGAAATTCTAAAGTACCCATATGAGAGAAAAACAAAACGGGGCATAATATTCCAGAGTTATTTATAAGAAATTGTTTTATCAAATTAATTTTAAAATAGCTGTTTAGGAAATTAAAATCAAATTTAGACCACCTTATGAATTTAGCATTACTGATTTTTTAATAGAATCATTTTTTTCTTTTTTCAGCATTTCTATTTAGTTAGTCCAATTAGTTTGTTCGTGTGTTTATCAACCAAAATAGACTGGGCAGCATATGACAATCTGGAAATACCTTCTGCTTTAATGAGCTCTTTGTAGCCAGTGGTTCATCACCTTTCGTGTCTTTTCAGTGATTGGAAGGAAATTGGAAATGCATCTTCTTTTATCATCTTTGATTATTTAAATTTCCAAATATGTCACTCTTTCTCACAGGAATATTAAAAATTAAAAATTCAAACAATTACCCACTAGCAATAATTCACATTTGTTAATGTTAAAGTAAAGACCTGAGGCTTTGGAAAAGGGTTCAAGTGTCTCTTTTGCTGTAGTAATTTGTGAAGCTCCCTTCAAAACCAAAACAGTATCATCCGCTAACTGCCTTATTACCACTTCAGTGTTTTCAATAGATATTGAATGTCATTTTTCACGACTGTTTTAAGAAACTTCTCAAGACTCACCTTTTTACCGTTGCTTTTAACATAGATTGATTATTTTTGTCAATTTAATCATTCAGTTTTATTGTTCATATTTTATTGTGTTATTGTGGTGTTTTTACAGTTTTTTTTATTGATCTGCTTTCTAAATGTATGCCTTGTAGCACTTTGGGTCTGAGAAAAGTGCACTATAAATAAAATTTTATATAATAATAATAATTATTATTAATATTATTATATTCCTTTTATTGAGCTTCCTGTAATATTTAGAAGTTTGGTAGCTCTCAAAAACAGACACAGGAAGCTTGAGCATCCCTGTCTGACTCCTCATCTCAAAGAAAATCTAGTAGAGATACCACTGCTGAATGGGGATGGTATTATATCAGTGTCAATGTTATCTAAGTCATTGGAAGTAAGCCAATAATCGATCCTAGATTGAGAAGATAAAGGTTTGTTTCTCCAAGTAAAGCATTCTTGTGTCGGATAAGATTTTCTCCATTGATCAAACAAGGAAATTTTTCTAGAAAAGTCATTACATAGTCATTACATAGAATCCCAGCTTTATGTGACTATCTATCCAATCTATTATACAGGACAACATTAAATCACCATCAAAGATTAGAGAAGACTTAGAATATGGTTAACACATGAATCACCCGATCACCTAATCTATCAAAAAGGTCCTTATTTTCTTTTTGTAAGTTAAAATTGCAGGTTGCATTAAAAAAAGTTGTAAAAGCATCAAATGATTTGGAAATTTATCAGATGAATCATCTGTTGAACTGCATCCCAATCATCACAAATACTGCAGAAGACCTGGAACCCTCATGGACCCATGCAAGATTCTTATTGATATCAGTCAAGTTTTTTGAAGGAAAAACTTTGGGGTTACATTCAGTATGGGGGTGTGCGAGAGATCTGCAAAGTGGATGGTCACAACAGCCTGAAGTATCAAGACATTTGTGCTGCCCATTACATTACAAACCACAGGAGAAGGCAAATTCTTCAGCAGGATAGTGCTCTTTCTCATACCTCAGCCTCCACATCAAAGTTCCTGAAAGCAAAGAAGGTCAAGGTGCAGGATTGGCCAGCCCAGTCACCAGACATTAACATTATTGAGCATGTCTGAGGTGAGATGGAGGAGGCATTAAAGTTGAATCCAAAAAATCTTGATGAACTCTGGGAGTCCTGCAAGTATGCTTTCATTGCCATTCCAGATGAATTCATTAATAAGTTATTTTGATCATCAGGACCGCACTGCCTTCTCTGCAGACTATCTACTATCGCAGAGTCCTCAAGAGAGCTGCCTCCATCCTGAAAGACCCCACGCACCCACAACACAAAATATTCCCACTCCTACCCTCAGGGCGGTGGTATAGGAGTATGAGAGGCAGGACTGCCATCAGCTATCAGACTTTTAAACGGATAGCCAGTGGACATAAACAGTTTCATTTTTTGCTCAGTAGCACATTATATTCTTCATACCAGTTTGCAATATTAATTCATACAATTGCACTCAATCTGCTCCGGCCAGTATACTGTTGTTTGCACATAAGCCAATTGCACTAGGCACTTTTTGCATAATAAGCACAATTTTAAACAACTACTATACATTGTTAACATCACTCCACAATCAGTATTATATATTGTTTACGTTCATAGATATTTATATATATATATATATATATATATATATATATATATATATATATATATATATATATATATATATATATATACATATATATATATATATATATATATATATATATGTATATATATATATATATATATATATATATATATATATATATATATATATATTTCATAGTTGTGACAAGAAATACTTCTGTCACTTCTGCGTATATATGTGTATATACGCACCTTATGAATTTAGCATTACTGATTTTTTAATAGAATCATTTTTTTCTTTTTTCAGCATTTCTATTTAGTTAGTCCAATTAGTTTGTTCGTGTGTTTATCAACCAAAATAGACTGGGCAGCATATGACAATCTGGAAATACCTTCTGCTTTAATGAGCTCTTTGTAGCCAGTGGTTCATCACCTTTCGTGTCTTTTCAGTGATTGGAAGGAAATTGGAAATGCATCTTCTTTTATCATCTTTGATTATTTAAATTTCCAAATATGTCACTCTTTCTCACAGGAATATTAAAAATTAAAAATTCAAACAATTACCCACTAGCAATAATTCACATTTGTTAATGTTAAAGTAAAGACCTGAGGCTTTGGAAAAGGGTTCAAGTGTCTCTTTTGCTGTAGTAATTTGTGAAGCTCCCTTCAAAACCAAAACAGTATCATCCGCTAACTGCCTTATTACCACTTCAGTGTTTTCAATAGATATTGAATGTCATTTTTCACGACTGTTTTAAGAAACTTCTCAAGACTCACCTTTTTACCGTTGCTTTTAACATAGATTGATTATTTTTGTCAATTTAATCATTCAGTTTTATTGTTCATATTTTATTGTGTTATTGTGGTGTTTTTACAGTTTTTTTTATTGATCTGCTTTCTAAATGTATGCCTTGTAGCACTTTGGGTCTGAGAAAAGTGCACTATAAATAAAATTTTATATAATAATAATAATTATTATTAATATTATTATATTCCTTTTATTGAGCTTCCTGTAATATTTAGAAGTTTGGTAGCTCTCAAAAACAGACACAGGAAGCTTGAGCATCCCTGTCTGACTCCTCATCTCAAAGAAAATCTAGTAGAGATACCACTGCTGAATGGGGATGGTATTATATCAGTGTCAATGTTATCTAAGTCATTGGAAGTAAGCCAATAATCGATCCTAGATTGAGAAGATAAAGGTTTGTTTCTCCAAGTAAAGCATTCTTGTGTCGGATAAGATTTTCTCCATTGATCAAACAAGGAAATTTTTCTAGAAAAGTCATTACATAGTCATTACATAGAATCCCAGCTTTATGTGACTATCTATCCAATCTATTATACAGGACAACATTAAATCACCATCAAAGATTAGAGAAGACTTAGAATATGGTTAACACATGAATCACCCGATCACCTAATCTATCAAAAAGGTCCTTATTTTCTTTTTGTAAGTTAAAATTGCAGGTTGCATTAAAAAAGTTGTAAAAGCATCAAATGATTTGGAAATTTATCAGATGAATCATCTGTTGAACTGCATCCCAATCATCACAAATACTGCAGAAGACCTGGAACCCTCATGGACCCATGCAAGATTCTTATTGATATCAGTCAAGTTTTTTGAAGGAAAAACTTTGGGGTTACATTCAGTATGGGGGTGTGCGAGAGATCTGCAAAGTGGATGGTCACAACAGCCTGAAGTATCAAGACATTTGTGCTGCCCATTACATTACAAACCACAGGAGAAGGCAAATTCTTCAGCAGGATAGTGCTCTTTCTCATACCTCAGCCTCCACATCAAAGTTCCTGAAAGCAAAGAAGGTCAAGGTGCAGGATTGGCCAGCCCAGTCACCAGACATTAACATTATTGAGCATGTCTGAGGTGAGATGGAGGAGGCATTAAAGTTGAATCCAAAAAATCTTGATGAACTCTGGGAGTCCTGCAAGTATGCTTTCATTGCCATTCCAGATGAATTCATTAATAAGTTATTTTGATCATCAGGACCGCACTGCCTTCTCTGCAGACTATCTACTATCGCAGAGTCCTCAAGAGAGCTGCCTCCATCCTGAAAGACCCCACGCACCCACAACACAAAATATTCCCACTCCTACCCTCAGGGCGGTGGTATAGGAGTATGAGAGGCAGGACTGCCATCAGCTATCAGACTTTTAAACGGATAGCCAGTGGACATAAACAGTTTCATTTTTTGCTCAGTAGCACATTATATTCTTCATACCAGTTTGCAATATTAATTCATACAATTGCACTCAATCTGCTCCGGCCAGTATACTGTTGTTTGCACATAAGCCAATTGCACTAGGCACTTTTTGCATAATAAGCACAATTTTAAACAACTACTATACATTGTTAACATCACTCCACAATCAGTATTATATATTGTTTACGTTCATAGATATTTATATATATATATATATATATATATATATATATATATATATATATATATATATATATATATATATATATATATATACATATATATATATATATATATATATATATATATATATATATATATATATATATATATATATATATATATATATATATATATATATTTCATAGTTGTGACAAGAAATACTTCTGTCACTTCTGCGTATATATGTGTATATATGTGTATGATGTGTATATTATGTGTATAGATGTGTATGGCGTGTATGATGTGTATATTATGTGTATGACTTCACTGTGGACAGCAAAGTAAGAATTTCATTGTACAGGGAAACTTGTTTCCTAACACATGACATTAAACAAACTGAATTGAATTGAATTGAATTGAATTTGAGTCATTGCAGAGATGTATGGATGCAGTCGTCAAAGCTTATGGGAGTCATACACAATATTAATATTTTTTCCACTGCAGCATGACTTTATATTCTATAATGTACATTATTTCTGTTAATTGACAAAACTTTTGTCTAAGTAAAGTCAGACCTTAATGTCCTAATTAAAAATCAAGTCATGATCATATTTTATTTTGTTGAAATAAGCATAATCTAGAGGCCTTTGCCTTTTTATAAGCCATTTCTGATACCAAATGATAAACTAGTCAAGTTGTTATTTGTTGTTCCTAAAACTTGGATAGGCGGCAAGACTTTTGTCAGGTAGTGTAGATCTTGAGTGACAGAATGGCATTCTTGTAAAAAACAAAAATCTGCATTAAAGCTCTTCAAGTACAAGAAAGTCATATGTAATATTACTGTTTGTAATATTGCGCAACCCTCTACAATTAAGAGAAACAAAAGATAAACACATAGAACACGAGTCATTCATTCATTCAGTTTCCTTCAGAGTCTCAAATTTAGAGGTTGCCACAGTGGAATGAACCGCCAACTATTGCAGCATATGTTTTTATGCCCTTCCAGCCACAACCCAGTATTGGGAAACCAAGAACAAGTGTCAACAAATAAAAAAATAAAATAAATAACTCAGAAGATTCCTATATAAATCATAGTAAATCTTAAGCAGACGCAGCAAATGTATCCCAAGATGAGAAAAGCAATCCCCTTTTAACATATATATTGGTTTTACTGTAAATTTGTAAAACAGAAAAAATTTGTCTCTTTCACCTCATTAACCAGTATTAAGAAAAGCAAGTACTTTCTTTATCAATACAAAGAGAGAAAAACTGTATTATTGTTTCAGTATTGTTACAGTATTATACTAATAATGTTGGCTTTAACAATCTCCGAGTTTTCGGTGCATCTTGAAAAACTGACTTTCGCCGTCGAAAATTGCGTTTTCTTCGGACTTCTGAGTAGTTTGTCCCTCTGTGAAACCCGTAGACATGTTGGAGGTCAGAGGGAGGTGTGTGAGTGTGTGTGTGTTACATCAAACCAGATAACGACAGACGCTAGTATCTCCATCACTGAGAAATCATATACTATAGCTTTCATTAAAAAATATACCTATATATTTAAATTAGGCTCGTTTTGTTTATTTATTATGAAACTGTTATTTAGTGTGGAGTTAGTTAGTTGTGCATTGCAGTAAACGTTTGCAAAATTTTGAAAATTATAATTGGGTAATGTGATCTGTCTTCAGAAGTGGAAAACATGCGAAAGGACGTGAGGATTTTGCTGGTGGGAGAACGTATGTATTTTATTAATGCAACGGAGTGCATTTTTATGTAACAAAATTGCCATTACCTAAAACAATTGAGCCTTAATATTAAATCACAGTCTTCTTATACTGTGTATCGAAATTGTTGCAGTGTCCACACTAACGTTACGTTAAATGATTACAGGGTTACTGGACTGTCACTGCAACGTGACGTTTTCCTTCTCTTTATTATCGAAACGACAACGCATTGCTTCGTAACTGAAAATAATCGGTTAGGTTTATTTATTACAGTATGGTGAATGTTTGTTATGCCTAACGTTAATTGTAAACCGAATTTACAGAATTAAGTGTTTAGATATTGTGGTTAAATAAATACCAGCTTAAAGGTTGATTGAAAATGGAGACATTGTATAAAATCACCTGCAGAACATTACGACCTTTTTAAAAGTTGTATAAACGGTTCATTTATGAATGTATTGGTTGGTGAATACTGCTCAAAATATAAAGGGGACACTAAAATAACCCATCGTAGATCTGAATGAATGAAATATTCTTATTAAATGCTTTGGTCTTTACGTAGTTGAATGTGCTCACAACAAAATCAAACAAAAATGATTAATGGAAATCAAATGTATTATCCCATGGAGGTCTTGATTGGGAGTCACACTCAAAATTGAAGTGAAAAAACACACTACAGGCTGATCCAACTGTGATGTAATGTCCTTAAAACAAGTCAAAATGAGGCTCAGTAGTGTGTGTGTGGCCTCCATTTGTGCCTGCATGACCTTCCTACAATGCCTAGGCATGCTCCTGATGAGGCGGCGGATGGCCTCCTGAGGGATCTCCTCCCAGACCTAGACTAAAGCATCCACCAACTCCTGGACAGTATGTGGGGCAACATGGTGTTGGTGGATGGAGCGAGACATGTTCCAGATGTGCTCAATTTAATTTAGGTTTAGGAATAGGCGGGCCAGTCCACAGCATCAATGCCTTAGTTTTGCAGGAACTGTGATGACACACTCTAGCCACATGAGGTCTAGCATTGTCTTGCATTAGTTGAAACCCAGGGCTAACCGCACCGGCATATGGTCTCACAAGCGGTCTGGGGATCTTATCTGGGTACCTAATGGCAGTCAGGCTACCTCTGGCAAGCACATGGAGGGCTGTGCGGCCCTCAAAAGAAATGCCACCCAATACCATTACTGACTCACTGCCAAACCGGTCATGCTGGAGGATTTTACAAGCAGCAGAACATTTTCCATAGTGTCTCCAGACATGTGCTCAGTGTGAACTTGCTTTTATCTGTAAAGAGCACAGGGTGCAAGTGGCGGATTAGCCAATCTTGGTGTTCTCTGGCAAGTGCCAAACATCCTACATAGTGTTGGGCTGTAAGCTCAATCCCCATCTGTGGACGTCAGGCCCTCATACCACCCTCATGGAGTCTGTTTCTGACCGTTTTGAGCAGACACGTGTACATTCGTGGCCTGCTGGAGGTCATTTAGTGGGCTCTGGCATTGCTCCTCCTGTTCTTTCTAACACAAAGGTGGAGGTAGCAGGCCTTCAGCTGGGTTGTTGCCTTCCTATGGTCTATTCACATCTCCTGATGTACTGACCTGTTGCTTGGTAGCGCCTCTATGCTCTGGACACTACGCTTACAGACACAGCAAACCTTCTTGCCACAGCTCACATTTATGTGTTATCCTGGATGAACTGCACTACCTGAGCCACTTGTGTGGGTTGTAGACTCGGTCTCATGCTGCCATTAGAGTGAAAGGACCACCAGCATTCAAAAGTGACCAAAACATCAGCCAGAAAGCAAAGGAACTGAAAAGTGGTCTGTGGTCACCACCCACCTTATTGGTGTCTTGCCTATAATTTCCACCTGTTGTCTATCCCATTTGCACAAAAGCATGTGAAATTGATTGTCAATTAATGTTGCTTCCTAAGTGGACAGTTTGATTTCACAGAAGTGGGATTGACCTGGAGGTACATTGTGTTGTTTAAGTGTTCCCTTTTTTTTTTTGAGCAGTCTATTTTAGTAAAATACTGTGGAAGTCAATGGGCAACCAGCATGTCACACAATATAATTTTTATTTTTGGGTTCAACAAAACCACACGAGAGAGAATACATTTTTGGATCAATCCCTTTTAAGGATTTCAGGGTTGTCAGATTGATGTGTGTAGATAACTTTATTCTCCTTCTTCCCATGTGAGACATAATGCTCCTTTGCAATACCTTTTTAACTGTGTGTTTGTGTGTGGACAGCTAAAGTTGGGAAAACATCCCTGATCATGTCACTTGTCAGTGAGGAGTTCCCAGTTGTGGTATGTATTATTATAGCGTCTGTAATAATTCTAATTCTAATATAGTTCATTAATTATATAGCGCATTTATTGGTTATGGCCATTACAATTTTTGCAATAGTGTCAGTCTGCTGTCAGTATGGATGTTTTCGTCACAATAGGTTCCTTATAGAGCTGAGGAGATCACTATACCAGCAGATGTCACACCAGAGAGAGTCCCCACTCATATTGTGGACTACTCAGGTATTTCAACAGCAGTTCAATTAAAGAGGTCCTATAATATATTTAAATGGCTTTAGGGGGGTTTTAGGGATAAACTCTAATGAAAAATGGTTCTAAACTTTAAGGTTATTTGGCTTGTTTAAATAGCAGAACCGGCTTTGGTGCTAAAGACAACCCTTTTCATAAGGTTCCATAAAGAGCTATGCTATGAATGTGCAATATTAGACCATATTTTTATATGATATCCTAAATATATTAGTATCAATTCATCTTTATTTGTTTCTTTAATTTTATAGGGCTTTTACAATGTAGATTGTGTCAAAGCAGCTTAACATAGATGAAATTCTTGTAAATTGAGACTGTTTCAGTCCAGTTTTTACATATATGACGTACTGTTTAATTTAGTTCAGAGTAATGTAAATGTCACTGCTGAAAAAAATAAAATCTCAACTGTCATGTGTGGCCTTTTGTTGAAGGGTCTTAGTCATTGGATTTATATTCATCTCAAATGTGTTTCAGGGTGAATTTACAATATACCTGTCCTTTTCATGATCAGATAGCCATGCAAGTTACCAGGTGTAAACAGACCCTTTCAGTCAAACAGCAATTTCACAATGCAATGAATGTTCGAAAGGGGGATATATTTCCTATTAACATTTTGTGTAAATTGCAAATATGTAATTTTTTATTTTGTCTGTGCAAAATTGACTGAATTCACGAATAATTTTTTAATATTACTTTATTGAGAGGAGCTTACAATGTGTTTTGAATGCACACAGAAGCTGAACAGACAGATGAACAGCTGTTTCAAGAAATATCAAAGGTAAGATGTGGATTCACAAATCACAACAGAATTATTTGTTTTGAATTATGTTTTTAAATTCATCAGAGAAATTATGAATTTTTCCTTTTTAGGCCAATGTAATATGCATAGTCTACTCTGTGAACAACATGAAGTCTATCGAGAAGGTGAGAGAATTTCAATTGAATTTAAAATAATGAATGAATAAAAATAGTTACTTGATCCATGACAATATGCAAGCACATTATTTTGCATGTCTTTGTATAGACTATTTCAACGTGGTCATGTCATTGGCCCATGAACATTTTCTGCTTGTTATCAAACTATCATAACTGTAACAGGAGGCAATTCAATCAAAAATTAATGTTAAAACAGCTATCATAACATAATTTATCAATATGTGGCTGTTTTTGGAGTCTCGGAAGCTATAGAAATTAGAAGTGTAAAACAGGAAATATGTTGGGACTGTTGTTTTTGTTTACATCCCTCAAAATGATCTATACATGTCACTTGTAAAAACAACAAATGATTCAAAAAGATTGTCAGAGGAAATCTATATTAGAGCAAGAGCTGCAGTTAACTTGTCTGTTTTTTTAAATGCTCGAGTTTTTTTAAAGTGATAAAGGATTCTGATTGGTGGGCAGTTTTGTTAACACTGAAAGTTATTCTAATGAAAGTAAACTGTGTCAACGGTGTGAACTGAATGAAACATACTTTTTTTTATGGAACAAAATCAATGCCAAAAGTATTGAATTAAAAAGCTTGTTGAATTACACAAACTGAAAAAAATAATACACCTCATTAACAAGTTCTTGCATTTTAATGACTTGAATTGCAGGGTTTGTATTTTTAGGTCCTAAAATTTAACATAGCTGTTTATTTAAGCCGTGAATATTTCAACTAAAAATATTTCAAACACGTTTTCGTACTTGTAAATTCAACAATTCATATTCAATTTCCAGGTTTCACTTGCAAAATATGCAATTCCCTTTAAAAATACGATGTATAATATTTAAAAGGTAATTTTCAGTTTATTTTATTTCAGTTTAAATATTCGCTTCCATAAATTCAGTGGCTCAAATTTGACTGTTAGAATTCGACATTACATCCGGGATTTTTAACCCATTAAATAGAGCTAATAAAGGCACAAAGGTAGCATTTAATATTAATATCAATGTCTTGGACATAAGTAATAAAATGAGTATGAGTAAAATAAGTAAATGATGTTTTGGTCATTTATATTTGCCCTTATGTAATGGAAGCCAGCTGGAGATCGTGTAAACCTCACTCCTAGGATCCAGCGACAGACGTTGTTCTGCAATCTTTAGCCTCCTCAGAGCATTTGTCTCCTATGCCGGTATCGCCGGCTCGCGCCCTGCTCGGACCAGTGGCCTTACATGCACATAAATCAAATTTTGATGAATGTGATGCTACATTCTCTATCTTTATTAACTCATTCTTCCATAGACGTATAGAGTAATATTGACTGGCTGCTAAAGAATATAAACGTATGAGAAACAGGAAAGGAAATAATATGATAATACAAAATAGATAAACATAATTGCCAGGGCTAAGGACAATTAAGAACAAAGACATTAGTTTCAAAACCAGAGAGATTTTATGAGAATGTCACACAAAACAGTTTATTTGGAACTGTTAGACAATGTTCAGGTATGATTTAAGGTTGGGTATGGATGGGAAGTGTAATTTAAAATAATTTAACCTAACCCAGATAGCAAAATTCATGTGGCTCAAATCCGACCCACACCAGACGCTTAAATCCGGCCCACATACCGCATGGAATGATGGCAATTGGGTGGTCCACTCCTGTTTACCAGATATAGGCCACAATTAAGCCATTGACATTCCACTTGTCAGCCAGAATTCAACCAAATGAACCAGAACTGAGCCTATTCTGCACCACAGTTTGCTTTTATTCTGGCCCAGATCTGGCCTACACCTTACACTTTGCTGGGTGTGGCAAAGTACAAAAATCCCAGCATGCATTGCAGTATGAATACATTCTATAGCTTATTGATGCTCCAGTTTTCATTGTGTGCTGTTGAATCTGCTGTTTTTGTTGACGTTGTTGATTTCGTCACTTTTAGTCTCCTGTTTGTGATGTTTGTAAGTGTTATTCATTTTGTTAATTGTCACTGTTGTTGAGGTTCATACGCTGATTATTGATGTCTCTGTGAGCAGGAGTGAAACCATAGAGTTTTTTTAGCTTATAAACCTTCAAAATTCTGTGGCATGTGCAAGCATGTTATCACGTTACTTTTAATAATGGATTAAAACATTGGTGAACATCAGTGAATTATGTTATTTCATCACAGGTTGTACCTCACTTCATTTTATTGTTTTATTTTTTACTTGGCTTGTTTGCTGTAAAGAATAAACTTTTCAAGCAAAGTTCTTAAAAGTTACAGCAGCCCAAAAGATAATTTATATTAAGAGGTTCAAGGCTATGAGCCCAAGTAAAGCAAACACTTTTCTCCATAATGGTGACTTTAGTCTATATGGTCCAAATATGTTATAAGATAACTGGGCCACATTTGCCATATCATATCTGGGCCACTATAGGCTCAAATCCACATAAGCCAGAGCTTACTGTGCCAAATTTATGCATGTGGAATGTCTTAATTGTGGCCCATATCTGACAAACAGGAGTGGACCACCCAATTGCCATCATTCCATGCGGTATGTGGGCCGGATTTAAGCGTCTGGTGTGGGCTGGATTTGAGCCACATGAATTTTGCTATCTGGGTTAGGTTAAATTATTTTAAATTACACTTCCCATCCATACCCAACCTTAAATCATACCTGAACATTGTCTATCAGTTCCAAATAAACTTGTCCTTAGCCCTGGCAATTATGTTTATCTATTTTGTATTATCATATTATTTCCTTTCCTGTTTCTCATACGTTTATATTCTTTAGCAGCCAGTCAATATTAAACTTTGCGTCTATGGAAGAATGAGTTATTAAAGATAGAGAATGTAACATCACATTTATCAAAATTTGATTTATGTGCATGTAAGGCCACCGGTCCGAGCAGGGCGTGAGCCGGCGATACCGACATAGGAGACAAATGCTCTGAGGAGGCTAAAGATTGCAGAACAACGTCTGTCGCTGGATCCGAGGAGTGAGGTTTACACGATCTCCAGCTGGCTTCCATTACATAAGGGCAAATATAAATGACCAAAACATCATTTACTTATTTTACTCATACTCATTTTATTACTTATGTCCAAGACATTGATATTAATATTAAATGCTACCTTTGTGCCTTTATTAGCTCTATTTAATGGGTTAAAAATCTTACATTATTCCATCTCCACCTGCTGGTGAAAAAGCAGCTGGCGATCTTCAATCTGCAATCTACTGCTTTTCCTGCAGTTCCCGGATGTAATGTCGAATTCTAACAGTCGAATTTGAGCCACTGAATTTATGGAAGCGAATATTTGAGCTGAAATAAAATGAACTGAAAATTACCTTTTGAATATTATACATCGTATTTTTAAAGGGAATTGAATATTTTGTAAGTGAAACCTGGAAATTGAATATGAATTATTGAACTTACAAAAACGAAAACGTGTTTGAAATATTGTTAGTTGAAATGTTCACAGCTTAAATAAACAGCTATGTTAAATTTCAGGACCTAAAAATACAAAACCTGAAATTCAAGTCATTAAAATGCAAGAACTTGTTAATACGGTGCATTTTTTTTTTTTCAGTTTGTGTTATTCAACAAGCTTTTTAATTCAATTCTTTTGGCATTGATTTTGTTCCATATTTTTTGCTTTTTCTGCTAAACAAAATGATCAATCATCATCTTGTTTTTGGACTATTAATCAGTTGGACAGAGGAAAACTACTAAAGTAGTAAAGAATGCCAAAGATGTAACTGATCAAGCAGAAGCGAGCCGATTACATTCAGTTTGTCAAAACATTACACGCCAAGCTTTTCTGTGTTTGATTCACTGTGCTACCTATGCTGTTGTTTACATCTGAGTTTTTCCATAATCTCCATGCATGTGGCCAAATGATCAAATCGGCACGCAAGTGGAAACACTATTCCTTTGTGTATTTTCATAGAATTATAAAGATTATTCGAGCTTCATTGTTGTCATTGGAGTGTGTTGATGTGCACAGGTCTTTAAATATATGTCTGTAGCTTTCATATTTTTGAAAATTTTCATTGTTTCATATTTTGTAATTTTCATTGTCACAGGTCACAAGTCATTGGATTCCCTTAATAAATGAGAGGACAGACAAAGATAGCAGGTAGGCAACTGGGTATGTTTATGGTTCAGTGTGCTGCATAAGATCTCTTTGTTCAAAAATGTTACATATTCCTTTTTAAATACATTGCAATTTAAACCATATACAGTATCATCAGCAAATGTTTTCAATGGGAAAAACTTGTTTATCGTGCTGTAATCGTCAGTACTTGTCATAGTAAAAATAGACTGTGCTTGCTTACCCTTAAAGGGGTGGACCACTACGATATTATATTTTAAACTTTAGTTCATGTGTAATGTAGCTGTGTGAACATAAACAACATCTCTGAATGTTAGACACCCAAAGTTCACTGCAAAGGGAGATATTGGCTTTTACAGAGTTAGCTTTGCAAAGCCTACAGCAAACGAAGTTTGGGGACTACAAAAAAATACATCTGGGCTAGTGAGATCAGAAGAGCTTCTGGTTACGCACATCCACCAAGCGCACACACCCTGCGCAGCGAAAGGGCATGGCCAGAGGCACTGCCATCATTAAAATGCCATCTAAAGCTGCTATTTCTACAGAGCTTTTGTATTTGGGCTTCCAGAGGACATAACACAAAGACAGAAGTGCTTACAATTTAATTTTAATTATGTAACAAAGAATTATAAAAATATATATTGCAAATATTTGACATGACAGCTTCCAGAATCTCTCTCAGTTCAGTACTGGACTCGGTTAAATCTCTTCCAACCGACAAAGTTGTGGATTGTGAAGTATTTTTATTTGTTAAAATTGATCAACTACCTGCACAGTTTCTAGCGTTAACAGTATGTTGTAGTGAGAACATAAACAAGGATGTAAACAACAGGAAATGCTGTTTGGCACCACTAACAATTTAGCGACCAATTCATATTTATCAGTCAAACTGCTGTAAACACCCACAATCTTCACAATCTTCTCTATGCCAACGCTTTCAGTGTCTCTCTATGCGGCGGCTTTTCGTGTGTTCTTCATCTTAAAAAACAACTCACAAAAGATATGTGAAAGTTTCATATTACTTACACATGATTTTTCCAAATATTTGTGAAAGACACTTGTCAGATTTTATTTTACAGAACAGATAAGAGGTTCAGCTGTGTGCTCTTCGTTTTTCTGTCTAACGCTGCTAACAACTGCTCTGACTGGACTGTTTACACAGCGCAAAAGCTCATGCTTGTAGGGGCCTGACGTGGTGACGTGAAGCCAATCTGCGAATCACAGCACATTATGGTAGCTGACCAATCAGAGCCTCTTGAGGGCAGGTCTTTCAGAGGAACTAGGAAATATGACAGTCGTTTTCATGTTAACTGCGTAGCTGTACATAATCAAAGTAAGATATATATATAAAAAAAACATGATTTTCTACAAATGAGCACACATTACTTTGCATCTTATAAACAACCAAGCCTTAAAAATACACTGTGGACCACCCCTTTAACTGCTTATTTTTATGTCTGTTTAAGGGTTCCTCTTATCCTTGTTGGGAATAAATCTGACCTAGTTGAGCACAGCAGTATGGAGACTGTCCTTCCCATCATGAACAAATACACAGAGATAGAGACATGTGTGGAGGTATGTCAAGCCATGCATATTCACATCTTAGTGGGAACAGGTAAATGTGAAAACCCAGCAATAATTAATGTACTTTCAGTGCTGGGTTGTGGCATCCACTGCATAAAACATATGCCTGAGTAATTGGCAACTCATTCTGCTGTGGCAACCTAAAGCCGAAGGAAAGTGAGTAATTGAATAGCCACATGTCTCCTGACCTCTTCTTTAACCATTATATACAGTGCACTCGGAAAGTACTCACAGCACTTTACTTTATTGAAAATTTGATTAAATTCATTGTTTACCTTAATATTCTACAAAGAATACCCCATAATGATAATGTGAAGAGAAAATAAATCACATGTACATAAGTATTTGTAGCCTTTGCCATGAAAGGCAAGGCTCTTCAAAATTGGTGCACAATTTCACAGCACACATCTAGCCATGAAGTCCAAAGAAAAGAGTATTTTCAAGATGTGGCATCAGTCAGCCATGATAGAAAGCAGATTGTAAACACTACCACTGAAAATGATCTATTGTTGTCATGTTTTGCCCTGTATTGTACTGATCCGTTGGACCAGGAATTATTTTTAGGGTATCAAAGACTGACTAAATAAAATGAAGCCTATTAAAGGGCACCTATGGTGAAAAATCTACTTTTCAAGCTGTTTGTACAGAAATGTGTGTAAGTATAGTGTATAAACTGTCATATTGGTGTGAAATAAACACACCCAGTCCTTTTGTTTCCAAATTTAACAACATAAAAAACTTGACGTAGGAGTGCGGTCCCCTCGCCCACCAATATTGATTGACAGCTGTGCGCATTAACATGTCTCCGTAGTAATGCATATAATCATATCAACAAGACAGGATGAGCGCAAAGCAACCGGGAATAAAAGGTCTGTTCAGTTCGGTAGGATCATCAATCATTATCAAACGTGATCAAGAGTAAGTTTTACAAGTTTAAAATGTTTTAAAACAGAGCATGTGTGTAATGAATTATATCGATTCACTTCAGATTCACTTCATCAGCACAGCCGCATGTCAGAACAATTATAAAAGAAGACACTTCAATCCCGGTTTGTGGACGTTAAATCGGGTTAATTTTGTACATTAACATAACAGATATCCATACAGCAGTGGATATTACCAGTATCATGTCACATATGCATACAAAACGAGTGCAAAGCTTAACGCGCTGTCTCTCTCTCTCTCTCTCTCTGTGTGTGTGTGTGTGTGTGTGTGTGTGTGTGTGTGTGTGTGTGTGCGTGTGTGTGCGTGTGTGTGCGTGTGTGTGCGTGTGTGTGCGTGTGTGTGCGTGTGTGTGCGTGTGTGTGCGTGTGTGTGCGTGTGTGTGCGTGTGCGTGTGTGTGCGTGTGTGTGCGTGCGTGTGTGTGCGTGTGTGCGTGTGTGTGTGTGTGTCTGCGCTATGTGTGTGTGTGTCTGCGCTATGTGTGTGTGTGTGTCTGCGCTATGTGTGTGTCTATGCTATGTGTGTGTCTGCGCTATGTGTGTGTGTGTCCTCGCTGTGTGTGTGCTTGAACTTTGTAATGACATTGTGTGTGACTCATTGTTGCAACTCCACAAAAAATGCACGAAATACTGATTGTTAAAGTTCTTTACAATTCTTTACAAGTTAAATTTCTCACAAACATTACGTGAGATCTGCTTCCTGAGGCAGCCGAGGGCGGCAATTGAGGCATGTTGCTGACAGGCACGTGGGAACAGTGGGCGGGGAGGACTAGCCTTTAAGGCCCAGTGCAAAAAACAGCATCAACCTTTTCCCAGCTATAATACAGACACTTCAAACAGCTATAATAAATAATCTGATGGGTGTTTTGAGCTGAAACTTTACAGACACATTCTGGGGACACAAAAGACATATTAAATATGAAAAAAGGGGTAACTTATGTGCCCTTTAAAGTCAATTTGTCAAAATATTTCCCCTAAACCACCCGAGTCAATCTCTATATGATTTTGACAGCATAGTAGATTAGTAGATTACCATGCAATCCATTGCTGGTGTATACATCTGAGTGACTGTGCGTGGCTGAGAAAAACACTCGAATGCTGTAGGCCCCTCTGAAAGGATTGTATCGAAGCACATATCTGGGAAGAGTACAGAACACTTTTTGCAGCATTAAAGGTCCCACTGAGGACAGGGACCTCCATCATCCATAAATGGAAGCACTTTGCAGCTTATTCGCTTGTTAAGTCGTGACATATAAAACACTGTTTCCGGTTCCAAGCCGCTACTCATTTGAATTGAGAAAATATTCGTTTATGGCCACTTTTTAGTCCTATCACACATTATAGTGAATTTTATATAAAATCATGGTATGCACATCAGTCTCTGGACTTGCTGCATCACAAATACCAACATTTTAACAATTTATAAAAATGAATCACTTTCTGGCCTTCGGATATTAGGCGTTGACATATATATTGCGATCTAGATTTTTGATTTATTATTACCATTTAATGGGTCTCCCCATACAGTTTGATAGAGCCCTTGGACCCGGAAGCTTCACGTGACGTCACACTTAACAAGTGAATTCATGGCTATTCCTTAAGCCGACATGCTAGCCAAACTGATTTATTGATGAAAGATGGCCAAGCTCAGGGAAGTGACGGTGATAGACCCAATTGTCATTCTGATCCTCCAGCTTTTCTGTTGGAAAAGAGGAGAAACTTCCAGAAACACAAGCCTAAAAGGTAGATTGGCCAGATGGAAACTACTCCTCTGTAAAAGGCACATGTCAGTCTACCTGGAGTTTGCCAAAAGGCATCTAAAGGGCTATCTCACCATGAGAAACAAACTTCTCTTGTCTGATGAATAAAGATTAGATTCTTTGTCTGGAGGAAACCAGGTGGTGATGTTTATCAGTTGAAAGAACTGGGAAACTATTCAGAATCAAGGAAAAGATAATTGCTCAATGCATAGAGACATATTTGATATAAACCTGCTCCAAAACTTCCGGACCTCAGACTTGGCAGATAGTTCATCGTTCAACAGGACAACAAACCTAAGCACTCAGCCAAGATAACCAAGAGTGACTACTGGCAATTTGTAAACGTCTTTTATGGCTCGTTTCCACTGACTGGTACGGTACGGTACGGTTCGGTTTGGTACGGGTCACCTTTATCAAGCTTGCGTTTCCACTAACAAGGGTACCCTTTTGGTGGGCGTGGTGTACGGCAGAAAGTTTCAGTCGACGTCATTCTAGCTGGAGGAAATGTCTACAATTAAGCTGTACGGGTCGCTCAAATATCATATGAGAAGCTCTTCTCATAAAACAGATGCTTCATACACATAAATACTTGTGTAGAAATGTTTATTATTAACTTTTCAGAGCCCAGGCTAAACCTGACTGAACATCTCTGAAGAGATTTGAAAATGGCTGTGCAGTCCATTTCTGATTAAATCAATCATTCGTAAAGCCAGTCCCCGATAATTTATAGGTATTTTAAGGTATTGTAAGTGTTCACCTCCATCACTTCTTACACCAAAGTGGAGTCTGGACAGCTAGTTAAATTCTGAGCCATATTAGAAAATAATGTTTGCAAATAATAATTACATAAATATCTGGGGTCTCATTTATAAATATGGTGTATGCACAAGACCGGAGTAATTGTGTGTACAGTACTTACCACAAAAAGAAATTTAATTAAACGCTGTATTAAACTCCTAAATAAACATATTTAACTCAAATATCAACTTAATCAAACCACTTTAAATAAGCCATAATCATGAGTAAATAAATTTAAATTTATTCTTATTATTACGTTTATTTGTTCATTTATTTTTTGGAAAGTTTCTACACAAATTTTATAAATCAGACCCCTGGTCAATGTGAATATATAGACAGAGGAAGTTAATAATTTATTACTAATAACACTTATTTTCACCTTTTTGTTCTTTGTTGAATTATGTCATTGTGCAAAAACAAATGTGAAACAAACAAGTATCTTGCCTTCCTAGGATATACTTGATAAATATTTTTGTGCTAAACAACCACACAGAAAGTCTAATTAATCAAACTAATGTCCTGTACTGGAATGATGTTTGTCCTGATTGTCATTTGCGAGGCATTTAATCTTATTTAAAACACTCAGATTAAATAGCCTGTGTAAATCACTTCACTATATAACGATTATAATTAAGTAATAATCATTCCTAATGCGTTTTAATATTATATTATGTTCAATATTATATTTTGTACAATAGGATTTAAAATGTAACTTTATCTTTTTTTAATAGTGTTCAGCCAAGAATCTGAAGAACATTTCAGAGTTGTTTTACTATGCACAGAAGGCCGTCCTTCACCCTACAGGGCCACTCTACTGCCCAGAGAAGAAAGAGGTCTGTTATTTCTGTTTATATATTATTACATTTTAATAATCGTTAATGCATGGTATTCTTGTGTGTGGGTGTTTCCCAGCATTGGGAATTGCACTGTCATGGCTGGGATGCAGCAGAAAAGGCATCAGCTGGTAAAGCATACTGTTTGGGAAAGTAACTGGTGGTCTGTTCTGTTATGGTGACCCCTGATGAAGAAGGGAATAAACCCAAGGAAATTTTTCCCCCTCCACAGATGAGAACAGCCTGTGTTCTAGCGCTTACACGAATCTTTAAGGTGTCAGATTTGGACAATGATGGCATCCTTAACGATAATGAGCTGACCTTTTTTCAGGTGAGATAAATTCTGTGTAGAATATATTCATTTCTATTTAATGTACACAATATTATTAGGGTATTACCCCCTCTAATTACAGGGTTATTGCAATATGTTCTTGCTAATTGTTGTCTTTCCACTTTTTTTGTAACAGCTGACGTTATTTAGACCTTTCTCTGCTCTAGAGTAACATTGTAATTAAATACTTTACTGGTGTAAAAGAGTTTAACTGGCCTGCACGTCTAAATGCCAAGCTTGAGTTTCTACTTGAGTTATGGCTACTTGATGACCTCCTAAAACCCCAAATCAGAAAAGTATAAAACAGTATGAAAAACACAAATAAAAGAAAGAAAGAAGTGATTTCTAAATTTACCTTGACTTGTATTTCATTGCAGACAATACAGCAGCACATTATGTAATGTGTTCCTCATGATTTTTTTTTAAATAAACACTTATTCCAATTTTGGTTCTTGCAACACATTTTAAAAATAGTTAGAACAATAAAAAATTTACCACTTTGTAATGTTGTCTTTCCTTTTCACAACACTTATGCCGAGTTCAGACTGCATGATTTTATCCCGATTTTGACTTGCCGACAGGTTTTTGATAAATCGCAGACAAATGCCTGAAATCACAGGCAAATCGGTGCTCGTTCACGTGAGTAACAATCACACAGTATGAACTATCAAAGACGCGATCCGAGAGAATCTCTGATGAGTCGCCGATGCCCATGAGATATTTGGCATGCTAAATATCTGGATCTGTCGGCGATTCAAATCAAACTGTGTGAAATGTGTTCTGACTGAAAATAACATCAGCGATTACCTACAGCCAATAGCCACTTTCACACAGTGATACCGATAAATATCCGGAAAATTTCCGGAACGACTTTACCAAAAAAGCGACTTTACGACTTTATCAAAAAAGCGCTGTTCACACAAGCGAGGACCTTATGGAATTTATGTTACAACTTCTCTTTCCGGAAAATAGCCGGAATGAATTTACCAGTATTTTCAAAAAGGGCCTGTTCACACATACAGACCTTTTTGCATGTCTAAAAGGGGCTATTGCGACAGCAAAATCCACTAGCGTGGGTACCTGCAGGCCAGCGGGAAGTTGGGGGAGAAGTTAAAAGCGCTCATTTTTAGTTTATTTGAACCAAGAAATGGAAGAAAATCTAGCTAATTTCTTTCAAACCCAGGTGAGCAAATTTATACATTATCTACCCCATTAAAGGCTTCTTTATCCTTATGTAGTTATTAACAAATGATATACGACATGTTTTTTGGTTGTAAGACGTAGTTTGGACAAAGATGTCGGCAATTCTTTCTATAGTAAAGTCATGCAATGTGAAACCCCCTGTCGCCGATCCATCTTGCAGTGTAACCAAAGCAGCGACAAAATGATAGTCATGCAGTGTGAAAACATTTGTGATGCGACTACTTTGAAAATCATGCAGTCTGAACTCTGCATTAGACGTTTGGGACTGAAGGGACTGAAGACACCAATGAATGATGAGGTGTTTCAGGTGTAATTTTGACCCATTTTTTCTGCAAACAAGTCACTAGGTGGGCAACCTATGGGGTCTTTGTTGTCACATGTTGCACTTCAAAATGCGCTACACATTCTTTATTGGAGACTGGTCGGGGCTGCAGACAAACCAGTCAAGTACCTGTATTCTTTTCCTCTGCAGCCAGGACTTTGTAATGTGTACAGAATGGGCGTCTCTGGAAAAGAAGGCAGCATATTGTGCCAAAATCTGTTGTACGGAATGTACGGAAATTATATTTGCCAAGCGAACTGACACAACCTCACACCATGACAGACCCTGGCTTTTGGACTTGTTGCTGGTAACAGTCTGGATGATCCTTTTCTTCTTAGAATCAGAGCACACGGCATCCATTTCTCCCAAAAAATACCTGTAATACTGAATCATCTGACCACAGCACTTTTCACTGTGTGATGGACCATCCCAGTTTCCTCCGAGCCCAGATAAGTCGACATCGCTTCTGGACACTGTTAACATAGGGCTTCCTTTTGGCACAGTACAGTATTAACTGGCATTTGTGGATTTAACTACATATTGTTGTACTTGACAAAGGTTTGCCACAGTAGTCTTGAGCCCATGTGGTGATATCCCTTTTAGATGAAGGACGATTCTTGATGCAGTGACACCTGAGGGATCGGAGATTAGCGTTGCTCAGCTTGGGCTTGCGCCCTTGTCCTTTATGCACTGTAATTGCTCCAGATGTCTTGAATCTTTTAATTATGTTATACAGGTTAAAGCTGAAATATACAAAACTATTCCTATCTTTCTTTGAAGAACATTGTTTTTAAACATTTCAATAGTTTTCTCATGTGTTTGTAGGCATCTTTGCTCCTGAAGGACTAGACCATTCTTGGATGCAGCTTTTGTATTAAATGATAACTACAATCACCTGTTGACATTGCCTGTTTCAGATCACAGCAATCTTAAACCAATTTTACCTGATTACTCAAAATTGCTCATATCCCAACTTTTCTTGGAATGTGTTGCAGGTCTGAATGACAGGAAAGAATGTATATTCACATGATTTACAAAGGATGTATATTAAATGAAAGGAGTTGACCAGACAAAACGTGAAATATTTTATTTTCATATTGTCCGCAATGAAATACAAGTCAAAATAAATTTAGAAATCACTACTTTGTTAATTTGTTTTTCCATCCTGTCCCAACCTTTCTGATGTGGGGTTGTATATATTTAATTCAGAGATAAATGCCCAACAAGGTGTTTTGGTTCATGGTAGTGTATTTACTACATTATTAAACAATTATTTTTTGATGTTGACTCAAACCTTCTATATTGTGAATTCAAAACCATTTTTTAAAATATGTCAGGCTTTAAAGGCAGCATGTAAGATTTACACCCAGTGGTTGAACTAGGTATTGCGTTCCCAAATCAAAACATTTTTTCCCCTGGCCCCTCCTCCGATGACTTCATAGAAAATCAGGTTGCCAGATTGATGACACTAACAGGAGCGAGCATGCCTGACTATAGAGTCTGCACTGTATCCTAGCTACAAGCGACACACGATAAAATAAATATTTTCCATATTAAAGAGTTTTTGTCCTAATCATCACCTGAAGTTTCTATTTTAGTGATGGTTTCAAATTCTCATGGCTGAACAACAGCATAAACATCTATGACAATGATCACCTGAGGTACCTTTTTTTGTTTTTCAGTGTTAAATGCTACAAATGTGAGTTTGAATACCATTTTACATGATGTGTTGCCATCTGAAAGTAGCAGCAGATAGTTTACCTCAGATCTTGAAAATAAAATAAACACCGGGTGTAATTTGAACTGTGATTCCAACAAATATCAATTTAATATGTATTAATTAGAATATAAGCCTTACCATTTAGTTAGAGTGCACTATTCTGTGCTTTTGAATGGCTAGTTTTTAAATAATTCTCTCATGTTCCATCTTGTGCAGATGGCCAAATAGCTTATCGCTGGATTCTTATGTGTTGCTTGTTAGTGTTAATGTAACGTGGTCAGCTAATGTTTACATATGTAATATTTAAACTTTTTGTAATTTAAAATCTACATCATATGGATTTATATAACTCTGAATCTGCGTCTCATTTTGGAAGCTGCTGCTGCCTTCTAGAGGTCACGTTTTCGGCCGTGGCCACATACATTGATGCAACCTTAATGACTGAAATGAAATGCAGTGTGTCAGGGTGCTAAAATATAATTGGGTAAACTGGCAGTGTGTGGGTTGTCGAGACCAAAACAAAGACATACATTCTGACATGTAATACACATTTTCAAAGGAGAATAACTGATGTTAGCATTGTTTTTCAGATAAACAAATTTGTTCACTTAGCATGTTTCTTAAACATCTGCTAACATATTATGGTATTTTAAGCTTTACGAGAGTCAAAAACTTACAGCACCTTTAATCATAACCTGATGGCATAGGTCCCCCACAAATAAAAATGAAATCACTAAATATTACTCACTCTCATGTCATTTCAATAATATAAGATTTTCCATTTAGCTATTGCTTTTTTTATTTTGCAAAATGAGCATATGAATACAAAAACATGAAAGTTTGATATGTTATGGGTGTGTGCTGATCAGTGTTCCTCAATTAAATTTGTTCATTAACTACAGCAGGGAAAATAAGTATTGAACACATCATGATTTTACTTGGTAAATATATTTCTAAAGGAGCTGTTGACATAAAATTGCCCCAGATTTTGGTAGAAACTTAAACAATCCAAATATACACATAAAACAAAACAAAACACATTGTGAAATGTTGTGGCAGAGTATATCAATTTCGTGATCTTAAAGAGCCCCTATTTTGCATTAAAAAAGGTCATGTTTTGGTTTTGGTGGTCTCTAACAACATGCTGACATGCGTGCAAGGTCAAAAAAACTTTTATTGTCTTTTAATATTTGTTAATGTGTATTTTTACCTTATTATCCCAGCGACTCCCATATGAATTGTTCAGCGATTTATTTGTTCCCAAACACCTCCTTAGAGCAAAGCTAATCTGCGCTGATTGGTCCGATGACCCAGTCTGTTGCGATTTGTCGACTGCGTTCAGCACGAGACAGAGAGAAAAGCCCACCACGGCTATGAAATAGCAGCCAGAGAGTATGCCAGAGCCCAATGCAGGAATGCAATAAATCATCGCAGTTAAAGATAAGCGTCTTGCTCTATTCTTAAACCTAACCCCAAGTAATAACAACAACACACATTCAGTATTAATCCACACAGTGGCAAAAGTTTAACTATTTTGAAAATTGATTGCGCCGCGTGTGTGTAGGAATGGCCAATGGTGGCCATAGCAAAGGCAAACAGCAGAGGATCGCCAGTTCAAAAACGCACTTAAAATCAGTAAAGGAGAAAGCACGCGTCATGTTTTTAACATGGTTTTGGGTGCAATATATGAACAGCCCATACAGATTTAACCTAAAAGATACAGTACAAGCACTGATCTATAATGATTACAAGCCACGCAGGGTTTATTACAACTTAAAACACACAATTAAACACATATTTTGCAAACTACACAAAATGTGGCAACAATTTTAATGACACTTGCATGTTATGATCCGGAGGAAGAAGAAACTGGTCCATTTGAACTGTAAAAGTAACTGACAAAGTCCCATAGTCTCCGCTGCTCCTTCAATTGCAAACGGCCGTCCAATCCTGCATTGCAGCATAGGTTATTTTATAAAAAATCTGAAAAATGACAGGAACAAACACAGCACTAGGTTGGCTATTCTGTGTTATTGTTGTGAAAATGAACGTTAACCCTTTATTCCTCGCAGCCGAATCTCCATCTGTGATCGTCATCTTTGCGTCATGATCAGTCCTGTGATCTCCCACGCCTCCGCTAGTGTGTGGAGGGAAAGTGCATGGACGTTTTGGAAGTGGAAGTATATATTTGGTGATGTACCTTATTTACGTCGATGCGATCAAACAAAAGATCCGAACCCAACTCGACTCTTTTATTCGACTCAGAGTCAAATAGTTTGCTAAAGAATCAATAGTTTTAAACATGCTGCATTTTAGATTTAAACCTCAGCTGGATGTTTTCGTTCACTTAGAGCTGTGTTACACACTGCATGGAAGGTCATTTTCAAAAACCCATAATAGGGGCTGAGGAACTCTTGAGTTTAGAAGGTGAGGTGACAAGAGGGACCACAACTTAAAACAACCAGAGGACCAGTCAGAGTGTTCAATATTTTCTACCCTGTATTATTTTGCTTTATTACGTATAACTTATTTTCTAAGCTAGTTAATTTTGTCGTCTTTGTGTGCATGAATTACTTTCAAGTCAACAGCACCTTTAGAAATAGGTTTTCTGAGAAAAATGGTAATGTATGACTGACACACCTCTTCAGAAAACATTTAAGTATACCACTTGATTGGAAATCTTCTTTTGAAAGGATGTAAATTTCAGGTTTCATTAAAAGATATTAAAAGAACAAAATTCTGATAGATATGCATGTCATTGCCTGGTTCTTGTTTTTAGAAAACATGTTTCAACACACCATTAGCCCCACAGGCTCTGGAAGATGTAAAAAATGTTGTAAGAAAAAACATTTCAGATGGAGTGCATGACAATGGACTCACACTAAAAGGTTAGGCTGCATTTGTAAAGCTTATGATTTTTCTGTGCTTATGCTGAAGAAATTTGTGTAGGAAATAATATGTATGGCTTGTGATTTAAATTGGCTAAATAGTTTGTTTTGTTTGTCATAGGTTTCCTCTTCCTACATACTCTCTTCATTCAGAGAGGAAGGCATGAGACCACATGGGCGGTGATGCGGCGTTTTGGATATGACGATGATCTTGAACTGCATCAGGATTACCTGTTTCCCCCGTAAGAATAACTCTTTCAATCAGTCATTCTTCAGTTAGTAGCATTCTTTAGTAATGTGTTGAAGCAGCAATGCTAAAGCCCTCACTGTTTTTACCTTCACAGGTAGCATAGGTGTAGCTTGACATTTGAGGTAGGAGGTGCCAGACACACAACAAAGGTGAAATAAAAATAAAAATGCATCAAACGGATTTAATTCAATTTGAGTTATATTTTGTATTTTTGGGTTGTTTCTTTTTTTATTGGTACACCTTAGGTTTCAACTTTTGAGCTTGTAAACCTGTTTTGACCTTCTCATTGCCCTGTCAATTACACCATA
This sequence comes from Danio aesculapii, assembly GCF_903798145.1. Lineage (NCBI taxonomy): Eukaryota > Metazoa > Chordata > Actinopteri > Cypriniformes > Danionidae > Danio > Danio aesculapii. The sequence continues at coordinate 26,700,056 of NC_079440.1, read as the reverse complement.
ATCTATTAAGCCCATTGGGCTGTCCATCATTTTATTTATTTGTTGCTTTAAAGCAGGGGTGCCCAAACTTTTATTATAAAGGGCCAAATACCAAACTTGATTGAGAGTCGTGGGCCGAAGGTAAATATATCAAGCTGTATAAAAAAGTTGTCATGGATAATGTCCTCATTTATTTAAAAACTAATAGAAAACATGACTTTAATCAGATTAACTAATGTATTTTATATATTTTTTACACTTTATATTTAAACTATTACAATGAAAACATAAAAGTTCCATTTATAACACAATAGAGTTTAATGCCGAATACATGAGTCAAACTGCACCTGTCTTTGCCTTGATTTGTGGGTTAAGTTGTGGCGTATCCGTTGAGCAACAGGATGTTAATTAAAAAATAAATAATTTACATCATATAATTGCAACATTTTATTAAAGTTTGTACCAAAGTTGGGGTGTTACAGGCTGTAACAAAAAGCTGAGGACCAAGGCAGGGGGAAATTACGGGGGAAATAACAAAACAGGAGGGTGGCAAGAGATGGGTCTGAAACATGGGAGACTCCCAGGAAAAACAAGATTGCTGGCAGGTATGATTAAAGGTATTAACCCCAACCCTCCCCAAAATGCTCCCTCTCTTCTTGGATGGGATGACGGGCCAAATCAAAGGTTAGCATGGGCCAACTTTGGCCCGAGGGCCCTAGTTTGGGGATTTCTGCTTTAAAGTAGTAAGGCAATGGTTTTGTTTTATTCAGATTTTCTATGAGTTTATAGGATATGCAAGCTGTAGAATAGATGCTTTTAGGCATATATTTTATTCATATGTAAACAAAATAATATTACAAAATAGGGGCCAATATATGAATAATAGCAAATATAAACAAACTGAAATCACAATATCGGGGTATGAATAATTAGGGGCTTGACTGTATGTTTTTACCTTTTTTGATAAAAAGCACTTGTCTACCCATCATCAACTGTGTTTGACGCTTGAAAATATCTTCTCAGGAGTTTAGCCTATTTGTAAATGTGCAAACAACATGAGCCTAGTTTTGCCTGTAAGCGCTTCTGTGAGACTCACCCCTGACCCTTTTCACTCCCATAAAAGTGATCACAAATTCAAAAGTTAAAAACCATGCTTAATAACAGACAATTTCAGCCTAGAATTGTATTACTGCATCTGACCGGTTCACCTCGAAGATCCAGTTAAAAAGAATTATTTGTTTGCAAATCGGCCATCACTACTGCCCAACAGCTGCAACAATGAATTTGCCACACACAAATGGCGTTACAAAGTTTACTGCTATTAAGAAATATCACACACTATTAAAAAAATATCACATTGAGCTGTTTTTTTACTCATAGCAAATGTGACAGGTAAATATTTGATGTGTGTAGAGATTTTTATAGATACTGTACAAAATAAACATGAATTTAAATCAACAAACCCACACTTCTGATATGTGTTTGAAGGATCCTTTTTTATAGTTGCGTACAAACACTATGCAGCTGTGGTGATTCAAGTGTTTTTTTTACCATCTTTCAAAATGAAAAATGTACACAGTTTGTTACAAACAAAAACAACAAAAAATGTTTTGTATCTTATTTTCTATTATTCTTGGCAAAGTGCAGTTACAGCACACATTTGACAACATATTTCTGATCTGTAAGACAATTGCTAGCTTTAGCTCACTTTTGCTGTGAAATTGGCACATTGACAATTAGTTGACAATCCACATGCTACTTCTTGAGGTGAAGTTGGATCACAGATAGTTGGAATATATATCTCTTTTTGTCCAAAATTCTTTGCAAATCCTGTCTTGTTTGTGCGTCTGTCAATATCGGTGGGTGGGTATAACCATTTTACGGTCACTCTTCTACTTTACACTGCGGTTGGCCTCGTGATCGCTTGACTTTGGATCCTGGTTTAATTTTAGAAAATGAAAGTACTTCATATGCTTATACCACTCTAATATGGATGTGTACACACTAAACCTGCACACATTCCTGTCCAAACAGCTTCCAAAAGTTTTTTTTATATAAAAGATGCCTTTTAAAATTAGTTCTGTTGATTTACCTTGTCTGAAGAGACTTCATTAAATTGTTGTTGGTTTTTTGATAATATACTGTAGTTTTACATTCCTTACAAATAACCATTTGATGCATATTGTGTGTCCACACAGTAGAGTGGAGGATGTGTACTTGACAACAGACCAAACATTTTAGGAAGAATTGAAAATGTATAGCATCAGATTATACATTTTATTAATCGTCTACTGTGTTGTTGTACATTATGTATATGAGGAGTTCATATGCAAAAACCTCTACTTGCCATCTGATATGAATATTTTTCTCAGCCTGTTTTGTTTATGTTGAGTTATTTCACTTTAAAGACCATAAGAAGGGCTTATTCTATGCCATAAACAGTAAAATTGCTGAACCTACACATAGGAGCCTGATAGAAATGCTCATTTTAGAAGAAAATTTCAGAAAGTGTTTAGAGGTTTTTGCATTTGAATGATTCCATGTTTAAGGAGTGGAATGTTGTATATACATCTTAATGTGTATATACTTTTCCCTCAGAGTAAGTAAATGCCTTTAACCTAGAATTTTCTTAATCTGCATTGTGTATATACAAGAGATTTCAGGATTCCAACGGAACCCATCTAATCTGCTAATCTTGCAGTTATTAATATCGGACTCTTTGTTTTATGTACAGGTTAAAAATACCCCCAGACTCCACCACAGAGCTCAATCACGATGCTTATCTGTTTCTCCAGAGTATCTTTGACAAACATGATAAGGTAAAAGTAAAGACACCACTAAAAAATGTTGATCATAATCTAATTAGACAAGCAAAAGTATAATGATCTTTTTTATCTTACTAAAATATTTCATAATTAGTCATGTATTATTACTGAAGACATCATTTGCTGTTTTCTTACTAAAGCTCATTTCTATCTGCTGTAGGACAGAGACGGTTCTTTGTCTCCTGAAGAGCTTATTGACCTGTTTGATGTTTTCCCCTACGTTCCCTGGGGACTGGATGTGAACAGTACGGTCTGCACTAATGACCAGGGCTGGATCACATACCAAGGCTATCTCTCTCAGTGGACGTGTGTATCAAACATGCCATGTGTCTCAGTTTAACAATTAGTCATTCTTAAATGATCTCATTGTGTGTTTTCTAATAGTTTGCTAAATTGCACACACACAGGAATTTTTGAGTGGACTGCTACTCTTTGTTCATTACTGCTGGGAGGATTTGAAAGGATACAACCATTTATCAGTCGTGACTCTTGTGATTGCAGGTTAACGACCTACCTGGATGTTCAGCGATGTCTGGAGTATCTCGGTTACCTAGGCTACTCCATTATTGCTGAGCAGGATTCTCAGGCTTCTGCTATAACAGGCAAGCTGAAGCGCATCCATTTTTTAATGCAACTTGCTAGAAAAATGGTAGATTTAAAATATTCACAATACTGTGTGTGGTGGGTTCCCCCGCTTGGTTTATTTAGATAGTTTCCACATTTTTTTTTTTTTTAATTCTATTAGTCAGTGAATGCATGCTCCTTTATCTTTGGGTTATTTGTAATTGTTAGGTTAAATTGGAGATGCAAACATTAAAAGGCAGCAAGAATGCACGTTTTATATTTCAGATTTAATTGATTGTGGTTTATTCCTTGTTTTAAAATTCACAGATAACCTTTTGCAGTAAGTTAACCAGATAAAGTGGTCATATGGTGTTAATATTAAATAATGGGTAACTAACATAGGGCTCTATCATACACCTGGCGCAATAAGGCACAAGATGTGTTTGCCCTGACGTGTTGCTATTTTCAGACCAGCGCAAAAGTGATTTTCTCGTTTTTACCATGTTGTTTAAATAGCAAATCCATTTGCAAGTTCACTTTGTGGACTTATGGGTGTTCCAGTCTAGAAAAGAGTGTGTTAAGACGCATTGTTGGCGCGTTGGTATTTTTGAGAAACTAAAATAGACTTTGCAATAGACCAGCTGAAAGCAGGTCAAAAGTCCAGCGCAGAGCGCATTAGTTGTAAACCTCGCCTACACATTGCTTAATACACGGAAGATGTACAGCACTACGAAAATATCTTTACAAATGAAAAATAATTAAAGGAATACAGTTTTACAAAAATTATTATTTTCTACAAAAATATAAAAAACACTGCCTCCATGCCTTCATCTTGTGGGGCGTTTTCAGTTTATTCAGGACAATTTGTTTTTATTATTAGTAGTATTATTTATTATATGAATATTTATATTTGTTTTATTAAAAACAAGTTTAGATTTGTCCACCTGTCAGGTTTTACACTATATGGGGCACAGCACTTGTGTTTGGATATCATTCTTTTTTTTTAACACACTTCGTTATTATTGTTCTTTTATTCGTTTGCTGGAAATTAGAACTGAATTTAGAAGTAGTTTTGAAACAAATCTTTGCGCTTAACAAATTATATTAATAATGTAGGCTAATGGATGTCTTCAGCAGAGTGCGTACGGCACCGTTTCCTTATCCAGGAAAGGTAGAAAGAGAAAGTGAAAGTAAAGGCCGATTGGAGGAGGCTCATTCTTTATCCTCGCGCTGCAGATGGTCTGTTTAACTGTTTTCTTGCTAGTGAAGCATTCAGTTTTTCCACTTACAAAGTCCACCATGTAAATAGTAAATGTGCCATGGAGCGACGCAACTGGCTCTTAAAGGGAATGGGAGATGGGACTCTGATTGGTTTATTTTAAAAACACACCCATTACTCATTACAAGAATAAGCACAACCCTGTACTAGACCATGCGCCGCAGCACAAACCATATTTTTCCATCCTTAAAATAGCTAAACTTTCAGACAATGATATTGTGCCATAATGCTTTTGCACCATGCGCTTTGGACTTTGTGCCTAGATCGTTAAAATAGAACCCAATGTGTTATAGGTTTTACACATTTTAATTAATAGCTTTAATCAAAGGTGCTGTATGTAAGTTTTTGACTCTTCTAAAGCATAAAAATACCATAATATGTTTGCAGATATTTAAGAAACATTATAAGTGAATATACTTGTTTATCTGAAAAACAATGCTAAAGTCAGTTATTCTGCTTTGAAAATGTAAGTTACATGCCAGAAGGGCTGTCTTCATTTTGCTTCTTTTAATCCGCTCACTTCCACTTTAGCCAATTATATTTCAGCACCCCAGGTTGCCTTCATGGAAAACAGCGTATTTGATTCATTCAGTCAGGACGGCTCTCAAAGCATGTGCCAGCGAGAGAAAATGCAACCCCGAAGTAGCAAAGTAGCAGCCCCGAAATGAGACACAGATTCAGAGTTCCGCATGAGGTGATTATTAATTGGCAAATAATATAAATGTTATGAATATAAACATTAGATGACGACCGTGTCTGAAAAACACGCTACGTAACAAGATTTGGAGTGATAAGCAATTTGGCTGTTTGCATCAGATGAAACATAGAAGAAATTGTATGATAAAGTTTACAATCTAATTAATACATATTAACCCTCTTTAACATTATTATACGTACATACTGAATGATTGATTTTTGTTAACTTGGCTTGCACTAAGTCCCAGTTCTAAAGTTTATTTACTAATAGTTTATTTTCGGGATCTGAGGTGAACTATCTGCTGCTGCTCTCAGTAGTATGGCAATAAATGTCACGTAAAATGGCATTTATACTCACATTATTAGCATTTAACACTGAATAGCACATGAGGTGTACCTGAGGTGATAATAGTTGTTGTTCACCTGTGAGAAATAGAAGCTGTTTCTAAAATAGAAGTTTCGTGTGTTGGATAGGACAAAAAACTCCTTTTAGTATGGAAAA